>NC_079441.1:13890597-13972537 GCF_903798145.1 Danio aesculapii | reverse complement strand
TGGCATATGTCTAGATTAGCGATTCTCAATCTTGATCTGAACATTTTGCATGTCTCTCTTATTTAACGCACCTGATTAATAGAAAACCAGCTTTTTTAGAAGAGCTCCAGTCCTAAATATAATCATATTTTTATGTGTTTTGAGGGCTTCTCCACACCGTAACTCTCCTAGATGTGGGAAAGACAGTGACAGCAGACTCATCAGTGAACAATACATATTTTACATTGTCCACTCCCTAAAATTTTTGCTGCTGGCACCATCACTTTTCACATCTTAATGCCCATCATTAAAAAAAAAGAATACTTCGGGCACTTAATTCTGACATGTCGACTTTAATGCTCTGTTGTGATGCATTTTGATTGACATTGATTATTCGCGTTCCACAGATCACGTGGCTTTTGACCTGAACTACATGGCAGCCTTACACACGAAGGTTGTTCACCGAACTGCCCTCGGATTATTGAAATTAAATGTTACTTTTCTTATGTCAGCGTCAGTGATTCACATGAATTTTGTGTGAACTTTAATGCTGTGTTCACAACAGACGTGGCGAGCGCGAATAAAACGTGATATTCATGCGTGAACATTTTGAGTTTACTCTCTTAATTCGCACATTTAATCATTTGCACTTTAACTTCACTTCACAATAGAAGCAGATTCGCATCATGCGAGGCTTCTGTCTGCCTGGTGACTCTAGCTTCGTTGCTAAAATGGCTAACATGTATTTTATTGAGATAGTTGCTGTGCTTTTGGTGGTTTAGGAAGGCTGAAAACCTGCTTAGATTCGTTTGAGATCATGTCTGAGTCACCTAGGTCCTGATTTTAGAGGTGCACCCAGCCCTCTGAATTCATCAACTCCTCCAGAAACTGTACCTGGATGATGGAGGCTTTCAGCGGTGATTCCAACTGAGTCAAGCCCAGTTTGATGAGCTGTTGTTCAGTGTTGGCAAAAGGATTAGAGGATTTCCCCTCGGCACACCAACAACAGATATTATGTCATAATCACTCTCCTACAAGAGCAAGCTGCTGATTGGTTAACACTGGGCACATGTCTGTTACAGTTCAGATTTTTCAACCTGAGCGATTCGCGTTACGCACGTCAAACACTCAAAACAACCAACTTGCATTTCATTTATGAGAATCACATCATTCGTGCAGCCTTATTCATGCGAATCATATCGCAGGATGTCTGTTCGCATCTTTGCATTAATTTAACATGTAAAGCGCTCGCGCTTGGTACTTCATCTGCATCTGGTTTGAACGCAGCATAAATTGTCAAACGGTGTCAGCCAATTAAATCGCTCTGTGCAAAACCCTACAGCAGATGATAGCCAATTGTATTTATACAACACTGAAAAAAGTAATGTGATTGGCTGTTGTCCTCTGCGAAGAGTAGATGCTAATATATTTCACATATTATATTTTCATATTTTATAATGCAGAAACTGTGAGGCACGCTGCCGCGTGTGTATAGGTGTGGCAATAGCATATGTAGATGTCATTCCAGGTGAATGTTGCGTTATTAATGAAATGAAAGTGTTGACTGAATTTGTTTTGCACTAAAATAAGTAGTTCGTAAATGAGCTGTCAAACAGCATGTAAATATATTTTTTTCTGCAAATAAATCACAAATTGTCATATTGCAATATATTTGCATCTCATTAGCACCTAGTCAAGGTCGACTCGACTTTATTAACATAAGTCGACTTCCAAAAATCTAGTCCTTCAGCCCCTATTACATATTGGACCTAATTCAGTATGATTCAGTAGGTTACACTCAAGAAAACCGCGATCACGTCAAGGGTGAAAACTCTGGTTTTAGTGTCTACACGACCACACTGTATCTGGAGTTTCAGAAAATCTTCACCCTGGCCAATGTTTTCAGAACGTTTTGGTTTCAGTCATCCGATACTACTTTTTGTGTGGACAAACGGCAAAACCATGTAGAAAAAAAAAAGTATGATTTTTGAAAATACCCATGTTCATGTGGATAAAAAGTTTATTTTTTTTCTCTGTGTGTGTTGACAGAGGAGGACCGCTATGACAGCTACTCCCGCATGCTGCTCAAGTACTTTCTGGCGGAGGGAATCGTGTGTGGACATGAACTCTTCCTGGCGTCTGCCCGAGATCATCCTGATCAGATCATGCAGGTACGAGTACACGTAAATCAGGTTTTCACACTATGACACTTGGCTCGAGTGTTTTGTTTCTTTGAACTCCAAGTGCATCAAAATCCATTGTATAACTAGGATCTGGCTCTCAAAACCAATACACTTTGAGAAGATGGCGTGTGATGTCATCAGTCAAATATTATCCTCAGCTTTGGGAATGCTGTGACCAAAATGACACTGTGTCTGTGTGTATTATTATGATTCTGGCATAGTCATATTTATGTGTATTTGTTTGGACTACTTTATGTGTACACTTTGAAAAGATGTCTTCACTGTTGTTTTTTTTTTTTTTTTTTTTTTTTTGGTTTTGGACAATGTTGGTTGTGGACAGAATGCTACTATATACCACACTAGTTGTAATATGTGTATTTAAATCAGTGGTCTTCAATCCCCGGGCCATGGACTAGTACCGGTCCGTGGAATAATTGGTACCGGGCCGCTTAAGAAATGATTAATAGGGAATATGCCGAAGCATGCTATTAGGACTTTTAATTTGCCAGTAACCCGAGTTAATCGTTTCCGGTGAAGTGTATGCCAATGCAAAATCGGCACGTTTAAGGTCTGTTTTCTTTGAAAATCAGCGATCTCCACTGGCTGAGTGATATCCGATATAAAGTGGGTCTCAGATTGTACAAGAAGCACTGCATTAAATTACATTTTTTCCCACCATGTCTTTATAATATGAGCATTTATTTTACCCCAGTATATTCAATGGAGCTTCTGCGCTAGCCTGCCGATTCTGACGTGTGAGTAAACAGCTTTTTGTCTCATTTTACGCTTGAGCAACTAAATGAATGCCAAAGTCTGTTTAACTGATTGTATTTGAATTACATTACAACATCGATGCTGTAAAAGGAACCGTATAAAATGGAAAAAAACTCACAATAACAGGTCACCGGAAGTTTACCAGTATGGGAACAACACTAGCTCAGCATATACCCTATTATTTCTGTTTTATTTATTATCTGAGTCCGATCTTTTATTTTGAAAAACTACTGTATTCTTCTGGCTATATCTTAGACACTTGAGCTTCAAAACTGAACCAACAAGCTATCAAAAGTAAGAAACAGATGTCTCTGGAAAGTTACTTTTGCGTAGGGCCATGTCTGTTCCTCGTGCAAGTTCGTCATTACCAATGGAGTCGTGCGGATTGCACTTAGGGCTGTGATGGTCACTGTGACAACCGTGTCACCGCGGTGGTCAGTTGCCACTGTGGTTGTCCATGCCACCGGCTGTAGTACGTGATGCCATGCACTCTAAAACACCAATTTCCGTTATGTTGCCAAGTATTACAAATCTGTTAGACTATATCGTTTAGCATGATTTCAGCAAGTTCAAGTCCAGTCATGAATCTTGCTAGAAAACCAAATATTACATCGCCAATCTGGGAACATTTTGGATTCGTGTCGAATTTTTGTATTTGTAACGTTTGTTGAAAAAAAAGTGTTAAATGGGTAAACACATCGAATCTCCAGAGCCATCCCCAGTCATGTCACCCCACAACGTTTAATCAACTCATGTCTTCTGAATGCAAACGCCAGCTAGTCAACTAGGTATCACAGAGGCCTTTTTAAAAATGGCCAAATACAAAAGAGACAGTGATAAATGGAAGACGTTGATGAGAAATAGAGCAACATATTGGTAGTTGAGAATGCACTGCTCCACAGTGTAGAGAAATGCTGGCGGCGGAACAATGAAGCAAGAAACCCTCTTTTGGCCACGGTTGCGGAAAAGTATCTGCATTTGCGCTACAAGCACACCGTCTGAACGTGAATTCAGTGCTGCTGGAAACATTATAAACCTAATTAAGTCTTCGCTTAAACCAAAGTCAACATGTTAGTTTTTTATGGCAAAGAATCTAAAATATGAATAGAAAACAAAATTCAATTCAATTCACCTTTATTTGTATAGCGCTTTTACAATGTAGATTGTGTCAAAGCAGCTTCACCTAAAAGGTCACAGTAAATAGGAACAGTGTAGTTCAGTTTGTAGTGTTTAAGTTCAGTTCAGTTTAGCTCAGTTCATTGTGGTTTAAAATCACTACTGAGAGTCCAAACACTGAAGAGCAAATCCAACGATGCGCAGCTCTACAGATCCCGAACCATGCAAGCCAGTGGCGACAGCGGAGAGGGAAAAAAAAAACTTCACTAATTGGCGAAAGTGAAGAAAAAAACCTTGAGAGAAACCAGACTCAGTTGGGCACGACCATTTTAATTTCTCCGCTGGCCAAACGTCTTGTGCAGACCGTCATGAGACAGGTTAGTTTTACCCTACTGATGTTGACTGTTGTTGCACTAGTAATCCCGTTCAGTACGAGTGGAACCACGGGTTCAGACATTTGGTTCGTGCGCTTGGCTGAGGAGCCACTGGCGTGAAGCCACCATCTGTGGGATTATGACTGAACGCGTCTAAGTCAGAATCCCGCCTAAAGGCAACGATACCGCAGCGCCGTCGGATCTTCGATAGACCCCGGGTAGCCGGGAAGCCCCTCTCCGTAGCCGGGAAGCTCCTCTCCAGGGGGGCCCCCGGCCCGGAAGGCCGCTTGTGACCGGAACCGGGGGTGCGACCAGAATGAACGCCGCCCCTTCTTCCAGTGACGCACCGCATGTTTGTGGGGAAGCCGGTGTTTAAATGACTCGTAAAACAAAAGGTGGAGAGTTATCCACTTGTTAAGTGGTGACCTGTTGGTGACGTATGTAATAATGTTTCCGGGTCCAAGCCACCACTAATTTGAATTGAGAAAATATTCGTTTAAGTCCTAGTGTACACAACAATCTCTGGGCTTGTTGCATCACAAATACCAAAATTAACAATTTATAAAAAAATGAATCTCTTTCTGCCCATCAGATATTAGGCATGGATATATACTTTTGAGGAGTCTCCCCATTCAGTTTGATATAGCGCTTGGACCCGGAAGCCACTTCGCGTGACGTCACACTTAACAAGCGGATAGGCTACGCTGTTTTTTTCAACATCTGACTTATAGGCTAATATTTTTTTTTTGTTCTTATTATTGGTTACTATTTATATTATTACTGATTAGTAAAGAGTCATTTAGGCTATTTGTAAAGTTCTTATGTAACATTTAATTATTACTATTATTATTATTATTATTATTATTATTATTATTATTATTATTATTATTATTATTATTATTATACCGTTTCAAGCAGTTAATGTTATGTAATATTTAACTACATTATTTATAGGCTGTATTGTGTTGTTTTATCAACGAAAGCTAAACAATAAACACGTATGTTTGTACTGATATTTTTGTATATTCTTTGGTCTTTGTTATTTCTTAATTTACATAAAATGTAAATTAACTTGGGTATGCTACTTGGGTACATACAGAGGCGTAATTTGTTGGTGGTACGGGGAGGAACATTTTGCCAGTGAATATTGTCCTCACCATTTAAAAAAATATATATTAATAAAAGTATAATAATAAAATATTAATAAAACACTTTACGGAAAGGATGCAATAAAGGAAAAGCGTGCTCTTAGTTATTCTTCATAATCTAATTCATACATGCAATAAACCTATAATGCGCCGACAAGAACATGCCCTAAAACATAAAGTCTAGAGAGAGAAGAGTTATTAACATGTTATTAATATTAGTTGTTATTATTAATTATCATAAGCACGAACTGCGTTGTATGATAAACGCCATCACGGTGTCGTGTCTGTGATCATTTCTCGTTGAGGAACAGATAATTCATGTTATCGCCGTATTCCCAACCAGGTTTTCATCCACAGTTTTCGCTTTTGTTTCTTCTCAAACAATAAAGTATAACTGCAGGCCCGGCACCTGGATGTCATAACTGAGGGGGGCACTTGACCTGGTGACCGATTTTGGTCCCTCTTGTTCCTTTCATTTAGCCTATTTATTCACGTATTTATTACTTTGCATTACTGCCTAAGTTACTGACTTAAGGCAGTAATATACTTTTTATAGTACTAATAATAATATGCGCAGTTTCGCTATTACTGATTTTATCAGTGAAGGTTATGCAAGGATACCGTTTACAGAAACGCAGACGGATCATGGCTTCAGCACCAAACCAGTGGTTTAAATTATTTAATAATAATTATTAGTTATTGTCAGATTTTCATACCTCATTATTTTCTATTCTATATTAAGTCATCTGGATTCATTCTAGCTTCATTATTTAGTTTTTCAGTTGATTTGAACATTTTTAAAAGTTTTTCATGCTTCATTTATTACATTATTACATTAAGTTAATTACATAATTATTTTATTATGCATTTATTTATTTATTTTATTTATATTTTTAATTATTTATACTTTTTTTTCTTTTTAATTATTTTTTTTAATCATTCTTAGCATGAAAAGATGTCAACAATATGCAATATGCGGCAGTTTAAAACATACAGTGCATCTGGAAAGTATTCTTAGGTTCATAAGTATTCATTGCAGGTTTTTTATTTTTGATAAATTTACAACATTTTCATTTTATTGTGTGTAGAATTTTGAGGAATTAAATAAATTTAATCCATTTTGGAATAAGGCTGTAACATAAAAAAATTTGGAAAAAGTAAAGCACTATCAATACTTTCCGGATGCACTGATTTGTAATAATACATACATTTAATGTACTACATCAGCAAAGTGTCTACTGCCTTGAGTTTTCAGTGTTCTTTAAGCAGTACTCTAGTGTTTGTGTCTCTTTTTGACGCTGTGATACATGACTGTGTTTGTGTCTGAGCTCAGGGATTTACCTGTGAGTGTTAACTAGTTTCCTCTTAATGACAGTGGACAGGGGTTGGTCTCTTGCCGGCCCCCTGATTGGCCCCCAGTCAACATGAGCCTAATGAGGGCCTGTTGTTGCCCTTCAGACTGTTCCAGGAGTCGGCTGTTATTTGTGAAACAGTCTCTGTTTTTTTGTTTTTGCGTGGTCTGTATGAATGTTGCCCTAAGGGACAGAGTTGGCACTTTCATTTTGGCATTTTTTAGCATTAACGACACCATCAAGCGTGTTGTTTAAACAACAGCTTCTAAACTGCTCGCACCATTTTGATGTGTTTGTTTATATTTTTGGCCTTGTTAAAATGGGTCGCTTGATATTTATTTACCGTTTTCACAGTCAAGTACTGGACAGGAGAGTGGGTTAAAATTATTGTTTTGTGTCTAGATATAGTGGGAAAAGAATACCAACGATACCCTCAATTCAACTATAGACACGTCAAGTTATTGTAATTATTACTAGAATTTCTAAAGTTTCTAAATTATGATTTTAAAATTGCTTTTTTTATGTTATAATTTCGTATAATTGTTGTATATTTTTTAAAACTGTTTAATTAATTATCATTATTTATATGTTAAGGAAACAAATTATGATTTCAGAATCGCTTTGGGGTTTTTTTACATTTTAATTTCATTTTTTTTGTTGTTGTTTTTTATATTGTTTTTTGTTTTATTTAAATGCATTTAATTGAACTTTTCATCGAATTTTACTTGTTTTTATTTTGTGTTTTTTTTTATTTTTTATTTAATTAAACTTTTTATTTTAACTGTGTTTTACCTTGCTTTTTAAATTTGTATTTCACTTAATTTTTTATTTAACTTAATTTTAAGTTTTGTTTCACTTTAGTTTAATACATTTTCTGCTTTAAATTTATTTAATTTTTTACTTTTCATTGAGTTTTACTTATTGAATTTTAATATTGTGTTTTTTATATTTTTATTTTTCATTTCATTTTATTTTCATTTTATTTTAGTTTTTAATTTAATTAATTTTACTTGCACCTTGTCTTGCTTTTTGAGTGCATACAATCCATTTTATTTTGTCATTTTTAAATGAATAATTATATAGTGTATATATATTATATAGTAAAATTGTTTCTAAAATATGATTTCAGAATTTTTTTTTACATTATTAATTTCATATTATTCTTATTTAGTTTTTATTTTTTATTTTTTATTTTTTTTAAAGTTTATTTTATTCAACTTTTTATTTAATTTTACTTAATGAATTGTTGTGTTGTTGATTTTAGTTTTTATTTTATATTACTTTTCTATTTAATTAATTTACTCTTTGTCTTGCTTCTTGAGTGCAGCATTTATTTTATATTTTATGTAAAAATAAAAATGTTCAATTATTATTTTTTTTGTTTTATTTAAATTTATTTTACTTTTCTTTGAATTTTATATTGTGTTTTTTTTATATTTTTATTTAATTTCTTTTTACTTTTTAATTTAGTTAATTTAATTGCCACCTTGTCTTGCTTCTTGAGTGCATGATATTATTTTATTTTATGTAGATTTTATTTAATGTCTATTTTCAATAATTATCTTTATTAAAATGTATAGTAAAATTGTTTCTAAAATATGATTTCAGAATTGCTTTTTATTGTTATTTTTATATAGTTTTTTTGTATTTGAATGTATTTAGTTAACTTTTTATTGACTTCTTGAATTTTATATTGTTTGATTTACTTTTTTATTTAATTAAGGTTTTTATGTTGTTTTTGTATTATTTAATTTTATTTTACTTTTTAATTTATTTACTTTTTAGTTAATTTGCACCTTGTCTTGCTTCTTCAGCATTTATTTTTGTTACGTAAAAATAAAAATATTAATTTGGTCTTTTTTAAAATAATAATTATTATTATCAAAATGTTTAGTAAAAAAAGTTTCTAAAATATGATTTCAGAATTGTGTTTTTTGTTTTATTTTTTGTTATTTAAATTTATTTAATTTTTTAATGAATTTCTTTGAATTTTTATTTGAGTTTTTTATTTAATTAAGGTTTTTTTTATATATATATTTTTATTTTATTTAACTTTATTTAATTAAGTTTTTTATATTGTGTTTTTATATTATATTTTAATTTAATTTAATTTTTTTAATTTAAGTTTTTAATCTTTTTTTTTTTGCCTTAATTTATGGGACTTTAAAGTTAAGGTCATTAACTTTTTTTTGTTTGTTTATTTTTTATTTTTTTATTGCTCTATATCTTATTTTCTGTATGATCACAATTTTAAACAGTTTTAATTATAGCACAGTATTTCCTTATTGTGATCAGTATATACTATATACAAACAAATTGAACTAACAAATTGTATAAACAAAGTTGAACATTACTAAATTTAACGTGTTTGTTTAAATTCAGCCCATATAAATTGTTTGCAACCACTTACCTTAAACAAAATGTGGTAAATCCAAGGAATAATTTTTTTAGTGTACATCATTTATAATATCACAATATTTAATTTAAATAATACTTTCAATTTTCAATTCATGGTGACAGGTTTATTTCATATCTGTGTGTTTTCTGAAATAGGAACTCCCTTCTCCAATTCTGGATGATGTGGCCAGCATGAAAATGAGTGAGGGTCAGTCGCAGCCAAATGACCCAGACAATCCAGACACAATGAAAATCGCCTGGCGCTACCAGAACCAGCCCAGAGTTCAGGTGAAACACCATCTGTCAGGAAGACAGTATTTTTATTCTGTAAAACACTGAGAAGTATCGGTGTATTAGATGCCATTTGATAAACTTTTGTTTTAAATTAATGGACCTTCAACAAAATAGTGGTTCTCGGCTGCTTCTGCTTTAGTTTTACATCAGATGTCATGTGGCAAACAAATGTTTATTGTTCCTATTGTTCGCTAATGGGACCTTGTGTTAAGGTATTAAAACCCATCCTTTCCTTTCCTTTTAGGCACTTTCCTTTTCCTGTCCCTTTTCCTTTTCCCTTTTCCTTTCTTTTTCCTTTCCTTTTCCCTTTCCTTTCTTTTTCCTTTCCTTTTCCCTTTCCCTTTCCTGTCATTTTCCTTTTCCTTTAATTCCCTTCCCATTAGTTTCCTCTCCTTTTCCTTTTTTCCTTTCCTTTCTTGTCATTTCCTGTCTTGTCCTGTTTGTTTTTTTCTTTTGCTTTTTCTTATCCTTTCTTTTTCCTGTATTTCCTTTCCTTACATGTCTTTTCTTTCTCCTTCCTTTTCTTTTTGTTCCATTCCATCCAATTCCATTCCAAACCATTTAATTCCTTCAATCCCAATCTATCCCATTGTTCTGTTCTGTTCCTTTCAATCCATTTCATTCTGTTTCCTTCCATTCAGTTTTATTTGTTCCATTCCAATTCATCAATCTATCCCATTCCTTTCCACTCCTTCTTTCCTTCTCCTTCTGTCCTATGTTCTGTTCTTTTCCATTCCTTTCTGGGGTTTTTTCAATATGTTCCATTTTGTACCATTCTATCCAGTTTTATCTATTCTATTCTGTTCCATTCCATCCCAATTGATCCCTTGTTCTGCTCTACCTTATCTATTCCATTCCATCAATCTCATTGGTTTGATTTAAACAGTGCTGTTTGATCCTATTCCTTTTGTTCTGTTCCACCTTATCCTTTCCTTTCAATCAATTCTATTCCCTTCTATTCTGTTTCATCCAATCGCATCAGTTCCATTCCAACAATCCCAATTAATCCCATTCCTTTGTTTCTGTTCTGCCTTTTCTTTTGCTTTCAATATTTTCCATTACATTCTCTTCCATTCCATCTAGTCTCATTGGTTCCATTCTATTCCAACAATCCTAATTGATCCCATTTCTTTTGTTCTGTTCCACCTTTTCCTTTGCTTTTAATCTTTTTCATTCTGTTCCAATCTGTCTAGTCTCATTGGTTCCATTTCAACAAACCAAATTGATCCCATTCCATTCTGTTCTGTTCCATTCCATCTCATTGGTTCCATTCCAATCTATTCAATTCCTTTCGTTTTGTTCCATATTCCATTCGTTTCCATTCTATTCTATTCTGTTCCATCCAATCTCATTGGTTTGATTCTAATGATCCCAATTGATCCCGTTCCTTTTGTTCTGTCCCACCTTATCCTTTTCTTTCAACCCATTCCATTCCGTTCCATCCAATCTCATCCGTTCCATTCCAGCAATCCCACTTGATCCCATTGCTTTTGTTCTGTTCTACCTTTTCCATTACTTTCAATATTTTCCATTCCATTCTGGTCCATTCCATCTGGTCTCATTGGTTCCATTCCATCCAATCTCATTGGTTCCATTCCATCCAATCTCATCGGTTCCATTCCAGCAATCCCACTTTATCCCATTTCTTTTGTTCTATTCCACCTTTTCCTTTGCTTTCAATCTTTTCCATTCCATTCTGTTCCATTGCATCTGGTCTCATTGGTTCCCATTCCTTTTTGTTCTGTTCCACGCTTTGCTTTCCTTTCCTTCCTTTTCGATCCGTTCTGTTCCATCCAATCTCATTGATTCCATTCCAAAAATCCCAATCCAATTCTTTTCGTTCTGTTCCGTTCCACTCCATTCCATCAATCCCAGTTTATCCCATTCCTTTCATTATGTTCCACTATATCCCATGCTTTCTTTGCTTCCCTTTTAAATTTCTGCATTTAATGAACTGCTTCTCACTATACAAGGACGTGTACAACAAACTTCATCTTCAGAGCTGATCTGAGGATCCGTTCCCAAGCGTTATACACTTTTATTGGAAAAAACTATTATAACAAACAAAGGCACACATAGAAGCTCAAGCATTTTCATGACAACCAAACAAAACAACTAAATTCAAATTCTTAAGGAAAATATAATACATTTCATCTAGATGATTGAATCATTTAGATGATTCAATTACACTTAGGCTTTAAAATTCCTGGGCAAAAACAAAATTGAATATGAGTACAAAAAAAAAAAAAAAAACAACGATTGGGGCCTACCAGAGCAGACTGACAATGAAGCCACTTTATTATAGACTAAAGAAGTGGGGGTGGGAAAAATAGTGTCCTATAATAAATATATCAATTCCTACCCACCCAGTGCTGTGAATGGGCTTTGGGATGCTCTCATTCACAGTTTAGGTGGATTACTCACGCTTAGCTGGTTATAGGTGGACTTAAAACCCGAAGAGACAGGAGGACATGGAGGGTCTATTCAAGCTCAAGCCCTTTACAAAGGAACAGCAGCCTTCTGCTCCCCCAAATCCCTTCACAGGCTCTGCCATGGCGCCCGTTCACCCCTCTTTCTTCTGCTCGGAGAAAAGACCCCTCCTGCCTGCCAGTAATCCAGATTGCTATGGAGATTAAGGGGGACACCAGTGAGTCCCTGAGATTTCACTCTTTCTGTCTGTGATTTTGGACTACTTTCACTCTTTTTTTTTCTTCTTCCTTTCTCCATGGAGAAAAAGAGCTGTTTCCAAAACACTTTTAAGCAGCATTAACTACTTTCACCATTGGCTAAAAATATTTAATGTTTCTTGAGCAACAGATTATTGTATTACAATGATTACTGAAGGATCATGTGACCATGGTTGCAGTTCTAGTATATTAAAAGCATAATTCATTACTAAAACTCCTAACTATATCAATGTTTGTTACTTGGAATGAAATTGCTTTAATACAAATAATATGTTAATATGAAAAATAGAACTTTTGTCTGATTGCAGTCAATTGTTTTATAAACTTATTTATTGAACACAAGTGAATAGCATTGGTTGTATGCAAATGTCCAAGTTCTGCTTTTTTATGAATATTTATCCCCCCTCCCGACACCACACCACCCCACCCACACATAAACAAACATAAATAAATAAATAAATAAATAAATAAATAAATAAATAAATAAATAAATAAAATAATCATAAAACAATGTGGGTAGTAAATTAAATAAGTAAATAAAGTCTTTTTAATCTTCTTCAATTTCAGAAGACCTAACATGTCACGTAACCAGACTTTGATTGAGGGTGGTTGGTGTGATTTCCACTTCAAGAGAATTCTCTTACGAGCAAGAAGGGAGGAAAAGGCCATGGCATTATTTTGACATGAAAATCATCTGGGGGTTTCCCAAAAATAGCGATATGAGGATTTGGATTTAGAATAATGCCCAATATGTCTGAGATTGCCTTGACAAATTGCCTTGTTAATCGTCAGACATGTTGTAAAAGCAAATAATAAAAATGACAAAAGCATGCAACCAAGTAACTAAAACTTAATATAAAGTTTTACTTGTAAATACGAAGATGTTTTTCTGTACCTGATTTTACATTGTAATTTTGGAGCCTTTGATATGGGTCATACCATTAATATTATCTGAGTTGCTGTAAGGATGTAAGAGAGAAATAGATAACTCAGAAAAAAAATACTATTTAAAGCAAGGGATTTACTTTAGTTAGCCATATTTGTATTTGAAACGGGTTGTTTCCTTAAATATTTCCAGAATTTTGGTATCCTCAATGCCATGCCAAAGTTACGTTCAGGAGATGCGCAACCATTTTACATGTCATGACTCAAGAATTTAAACACTGCTTATATCAACAGGGGGTGTTTAGTGAAATTAGTCACTTGTCAAATCATTCTCCAGTTCTCTGTTGGCCGCACCCATACATACGTCCTCTTTTTCTATAAATTTTCTGCACAACATTAAAAGCCTTCTCAACTGCACATATTCTGTGTTCAGTTTCAACACATTTCTGCTCAAAGGAAGTTTCGCTGCAGAGCTCAAGTTAATTTTAGACAATCAGGCCCTTGCATTTATATCAGCTTCATCCACTTCTGCAAAAATGCTTCATTAGTATGCAAAACATATCACACTCAACAGTAGAAGTTCAGTTAATATATCACTTTTAAGCCATACAAATACAATTGTTTAATGAAAAGAAAAAGAGACAAAAAATAAAAATATATTCCTTTATTCCAACAGAAGCAAAACAAAAGCTTCTTTGCCGTTTAATGAAATTAAATTCTGAAATATTTTCTGGTTATTTATGTTCTGCTTGCACTCATTGTGGCACATGTTATTTGGTTCAAATTCATATTGATTTTAATGCCATGATTTTGAGTTTTCAGTTTAACATGTCAGTTATAGAGATGTCAAACCATCTGGGAATAAAAGGGAAACCCAGAAAAGTATATTCTGCCATCATTTACTCACCCTTGCCTTGTTCCAAATCAGTATCTTTTGTTCTGTTGAAGATATTTTAAGGAATGTTGGTAACCTGTAACCATCAACATCCATCATACTACCAGAAGTCAGTGGTTACAGGTTTCCAACATTATTCAAAATATCTTCTTTTGTGGTCAACAGAACCAATAGTGTTGATCAAATGTCTCTTACGTGATTCAAATTCACAAGACAGATTTTAACAAAACTTTTTAAGATCACAGCTTAAAAGCAACTTCCATTTCCAGTCTCCTGCATCCACATGGAAGTCAAGCTTTACTCACTTAATACAAACACGACATCACTTACTAATATCGCTCTTCCTCTTCCCCCCCCTCACATTGGATATTTTCAGTCTCGTTTCCTTATTTCGTCCTCCCCATCACCCTGCCTTCCTCTTCATCTCAGAGGGGATACTTACCCTCCTTAACCTTTATCATACCTCTGTCCTCCTCACAAAGCACCAGTAAATCTAGTTAGGGATTTGCATCCTAAACATAGAGCTTCCCCCTCGTTTCTGCCCCTCAATGGAGACGCCAGATCAAAGTTCAGTCAGTCAAAACCCATGGCGAAACGTTAAAGGGGTCGACCCGGCCGGCCTACTAAACGAGGATGAGCACCAAGCTGTCAATCTCCAGAGGAGGTGCTGAACACAGAGGGGTCGCTGAGCCAGATCAGGAGAAGATTAGAGGGTCATTAGAAACTCTGAAGACAAATCCAGACCCCTCACAACCTCAGGAAAATAGTTTGGCTGTGTGCAAGTCTTTCTAAGCCCAAGTGGTCAGAATTGCTAGCTAGTCATTATTTCCTCAATGGGTTAACGAATCATCTGGGTTTCATAAATGGTATTTGGACTAGAGCTGCATGATATTGGAAAAAAAAACGTGTACATTGTGATATTTAGATTTTCTGTGAATTATTTATTAATTTTTTTTTAATTACACAAAATAGCTCGACTAGCTCTTTTAGAGAAAAAAATATATAATTTTAGGTTGCTTAAGATGATTTTGTAGGCGAGTACATCTGCATAAAATGCAATAAACAAATTACAAGCGTAAATAAATACAGTACACTCTCAGAAAAAAAGGTACACGTGGTACAAATAATGTTCCTTAAGGAACAGTTTTGTAGCTTTGTAAAAGTTGTACCTTATATGGTACAGAAAAGACCTCTTATGATACTGTTCTGTACCTTTTATGTTACAATTGAAATGAAGGTACACAATTGTTATCATAAAAAGGTACAAAAGTGTTGGACAACTCCTTTTTATTACAATATCTATGAAAATAAATATTACTGCAAAGTCAAAGTGATTTTATGAATAATTTCCATATTAAAACATGAATCATCATTTAAAAGCATATGTTTAAAGAAACTCATAAACATTCATTATTAACTTCTATAATACAAAACAACTGGTAAAACAAAACTATAGGTATTGTAAACTAAACATTTAAGGTAGTTTTAGTAAACATTTGGTAAGCAGTTTCTGATAAATACTTTTTCATTATTGATATCTGCACCTTTTGGCGTTTGCTTTCCACTATGCACGTGAGGTGACAAAAGTCCTGTCCAAAGTCCAGTCCAAAGTTTTCAGGCAGACATTTTAGTTTTGTAAACGTAATCAAACCTTGTGCATATCTCGTTATAGAGCAAATCTACGAATATAGTATAGTACAGTATTCACTAACCAAAATAAAATAACCAAATGTACAATTCAGCTTTATAGTCTTCATTGTAAACAGTTGAAGTCAAAATTATTTGCCATCCTGTGGATTTTTATTTTCATTTTCAGATATTTCCCAAATTATGTTAAAAATTATGTTATGTTTAAAAAAAAAAAAAAACAGTTTAAGGTCAATATTATTAGTCCCCTTAAGCTATGTTTTTTTAAGTTGTCTACGAAACAAACCACTGTAATACAATGATTTGCCTAATTACCCTAACTTGCCTAGTTAACCTAATTAACCTAGTTAAGCCTTTAAATTGCAAAATAAATAAATCTCATTTTATTAGAAATCAGGTTTTAAAACTTTTATGTTTAGAAAAATAAATCAATATATTGTGCAGCCCTAATTTTGTCATTACACTAGTTATGTATAATTAACTTTTCATTTGTTCATATAGGTGGTATAAATACCTTTTGGTATAAATATTTACTATTATTTAAAGTCATTCACCTTTCTTAAAGGGATAGTTAAAAAAATTATAATTCTGCCATCATTAACTTACCTTCAGTTGTTCCAAACCTTTATGACTTTCTTCTGTTGAACACAAACGAAGATATTTTGAAGAAAGCTAGACACCTGTAACTATTGACTTCCATAGCAAGAAAAACAAATACTATGGATATCAGTGGTTACAGGTGTTTAGCTTTTTCAAATCTTTTTTTGTGTGTGAGACAGAAGAAAGAAACCAATAAAGGTTTTGAAATACTTGAAGGAGAGTAAATGGTAAGTCTTCATTTTTTGGGGGGTGAACTATCCCTTTAATGTTGCATCTCCACATTTGTTGTTTGATAACCGTAATTCATTCATAACTGGTTAAAAACTATCTGACCCTGCATTACAAACCCATTCAAAAGGGTCAATTTTCTGAAATTGAGATTTAATACCTAATACATACAATTCAAAATCTGAAAAAGTAAGCTTTCCACTAATGTATGGGACAATATTTGTCCTAGATAAAGCTATTCTGTAATCTGTAATGTGAGGGTTTAAAAAATATTGAGAAAATCGCCTTTAAAGTTGTTCAGATTCAGTGCTTACCAATGTATATTACCAAAATTAAATTAGGTTTTGATATACTTACAGTAGAACATTTATAAATGTTCTTCAAGGAGCATGATTTTTTTATATTTTAATTATTTTTGCTGTAATAAAAAATTATAATCAATCTTTTATTTTAATATTAATTGTATTTTAGTAAAAACAAATGCATGAAATTTGGCTGTTGTTATTATGACTTTCACGTTTCAAATAACTTTTAGTTAAAATAAAATGGGGAAAATATACGTGAAATAAAATTCTGCTGTATTCAGCATAAAGATTAAGCCACCTTTATTCTGAGTTGTACTTAAACGTATTTAAAACGATTAAAATAAAAACAAGATAGAATTATTGCTAAAAATATTATGATTAAAATATTATGTTAAAGGGCAAGTCTTATGATTTGAAATAATTCATTAGTATTAACTTATAGGCACATCACTGCTGTCTTTAAAGTATTTTCATATGTCTCCAAATGATTCTTGCTCTAAATATGCACAATTTTTGGTAAATAATTATTTTGTGCAGCGAATGATATTGGATATTGGAAAAAAAAAATTTTAATGACATGCAAATGTATAATGAAAAAAGTGTATTTTTGATTCTTTTAACGCTTTTGTTTTATATTTTTAGACTGCATTGGCGTCCTCAGCAAGATTTGGTCACTACTATGATGTATCCAAGACCATGGAGCCTAAGCTACTGCAAGCAGCAAAATATCACAGTTTCTATCAGCTTCAGGAAACACCAGTAACCACAGGATTAAGGTAACTAATACTGAATACTGAGTAATATCTGATACAATTATCAAAATAACAGTTTTGGTTAATATTCAGAATAATATGACCTGAGAAAAATCCATGTTTAAAAGAATTCAAATCCATAATTTAAAAGAATTCATATTTAATCTATGCATATACTATATTAACATCTTTATAATAATGTATTGTAAACTATGATTTAAACCTTTTTTGCATCACACTTGATATTAATGTAAAATCCATGCTATTAACAAACTATTTACTAAGACTTTTAGCTAATAAGGTAAGTAAGGTAGCTGGGTTTAGATATTGGGTAGGATTAGGGATGTAAAAAAAGATCATACTTTTAAGCATAAGTGCTAATAAATAGTTAATATCTTAATAATAGACAGGTAATAAGTCAGTTGAATATGCTGGGAATTGTTACTTAAACTAAAGTGCTACCCATTTTGGGTTTTATGAATTTTATTTAGAAGTCTAACAAGAGACTCCATTTATTTGATTTAAAAAATACAATTGGATGAAAAATTCTATTTGGATCAATTTAAAGAATATTTTTTGATTGCCTAAAAAAACTGTAAAAGTACTTATTACAGGGAGTCCGTGGCATCTTAAAAACGATTAAAATTTATATATAAATTGAGTGAAATTTAAGGCCCTTAAAAACTATTAAAAAGTCTTAAATGCTGAATTTCAACTGTGAATATTGAGATGCTGTGTAGTTTATGAAAGTGATAAACTCCTACTAGATTTGTCATCACACTGTTTTGTTTACGGCAGAAACCAAGGAAACACAGTTATTCCTGCTGTTCTATTAGGTGCCCCTTACCCTCTTTAAAATTTCTCTACCAATTTTAAATCACTAACTGCCCACACTAATGTTTGTCAGCAGATAAAAAATAGTCACACATTCATTTTATTTATTTATTAAAAAAAAAGTAGGTTTCTAAAATTTTTAAATATGGAATCGGCCAATTTGCTAACAAATAAACACAGTTGACCATGAAAAGTCCATTGCAGTATACAGTGGGGAAAATAAATAATGAACAGGTAATTTTGTTTCAAAGAATATTATTTCTAAAGGAGCTGTTAACATGGAATTAAACCATATTTTTTTAAAAACCCAAACAATACAAACATAAAAATAAAACAAACAAAATATCTTTTGTATTTTCTAATAGATTCAAGTCAGGTGATTGGCTTAATTTTTCTTTGTCTGAAAGCATTTGAGAGTTTTCTCTGCTGTGTTTTGGATCATTGTCTTGCTGAAATGTCCACCCTGGTTTCATCTTTATCATCCTGCTTATGTAGATGTTGGACTGAAGCAGCTAATATTAATTTACACTGACGAAGGGCAGAGGGTTTCTGAAGAACTACTGAGAGATTTCAGCTGCTGTCTGGACTTTCACTGCCTTTTTGCACCTCCCTTCATGTGTTCAATACTTTTCCCCCTTCGTCACTTCATTTTATTACACATAACTTCATTTGTAAACTATATAATATTGTTTTCTTTGCATATATGGCTTTCTTTGGTTGCTATCAACATCAAAATTTCAAGTCAACAGCACCTTTAGAAACGGGTTTTCTTAGAAAAATAGGGACGTATTCAATACTTATTTTCCCCACTGTATCAGTGTCTTTATAAATTAATGTGTGTATTTGTATTAAATGAGTCTAAAGTTTCATTAATTCATTTAAATGTCAATAAGCTTTTGCTGAAACTACACATATTTATTTATTTTTTTACCTTTCATAGAGATAGTCAGGAAAATAATTATTATTCTTCATTCTCGGCTTTCTGAAGTAAATTGTGTTTTTAAGCAGTTATCACAAACTAAGACTTTTTAATTATGCTTTCTCACAATCAATATTTAGTAAATGTATTGTAAGTTCAAATGTTGCTAGTATTACCGGTTAAAATCTAAGTGGCCTCGAGGTCTTAAATGTATTGGAAAAGTCTTAAAAAGGTCTTAAATGTTATCAAATTTTACTCTCTGATTCCTGTAATAGAGGCATGCGTATGTCATCTCGAGAGCATCAGATAACAAAGCAGTTGAAAGTATTAGCTATGAACGTCCAGCATTTAACTATAAATGCATCTGCTTGTCTTGCATAAATATCTATATTGCCCTCACCGGGGCTTTTATCATTACTCATTGAAGTTCATAAAAGAATGCTTATGATTAGGCGCAGCTTAACCAAACATTATAACCAAACACACGCATGGCCTTCTCCACTTATCTTCCATCCACGTCCTTCTTTCAACTATGATAAGTGCGCTAAGTATCGTCACATATATCTCCAAGAAGAAAATGCTTTCTCAGTGCTGATGTCATGTTTCTGAGGAACTCGTCTGCAATTTCGTTTTACGACGGGTGTTCAGCCTAATAAAAGGTTTTTCGTACAAACCGTCTCTGCACTTCCAGGTCCTTGCCCAGTGTCTTCTGTAGTGTTTGCGATGCGGTGGTTTTATGGTTGCGAGGGGTGCCTGTTTAGAGGGAGCAGGAGTTTTGGTTGCATTAAAGTCTATGGCGCGACCGCAATGCAAACAAATCAATCTGGAGCCCCTGGTTCATGAAGCTTTTTATGTCCGCAAACAGAGCCTTCTAATTGTTTATCTGCATAACAGCACCATAGCGAACGGGTTGTGTTTCCAAGCTTGTGTTTACTCGCATTGGTAAATGTGTGATACTGTGTTCGCGGAACAGCTTGAAATCATGATGGACACCGTGGCCTCGACGTAGGTGTCGCTTTTGGAATTTTGCTGTCATTCCTTCCTATGTGTTTCGTTTATTATGATTTTATGACGTGATATAATGGAACCATAAAGCTTTTAGCCGTTTGCTGTTTTTAGTATGCTGTTTTGATGTGCTTTTTGTTCTACACAGGGTTCGTACAGGTGCTGGAAATCCTTAAATGCTTGAATTTTACTCAAGGGTTTGAAAAGTGGGTCGATTAAAGTGCTTGCAAATGTAATTGTTTCGCTTTAGTAATAATGTATCTTACTAAATAATGGCACTTCTTTATAAAATGACATGAATCTTTTTGCTTTTGCATTAAATGAATATATACAATGTATACAAAATAAGATGAAAGATGCATGAAAGACACTTATATGATGTGAAAAAATTACATTTAAGTCAGTAAATGAATGCAATTCAATGTTGGGCTTTGGAAAAACACCATCAAAATTGTTCTTAGTATACTATACTATAAAATAATATAGCAAATAGCATCTGATGTAATGTGAAGTGTGTATATCTATGTAAATATGTAGTTTTCCACACTTATAAAGTGCTTGAAAAATTGTAAATGCACCTGGAAAGTGCTTAAATTTGACTTTGGTAAAGGTGTAAGAACTCCAAGAGACTTTTGTTTCTGGTACAAATATTGATGTAAGACAACGCAAGGCAAGTTTATTTATATGGCACATGCATTTCATACACAGTGGCAATTCAATGTGCTTTACATAAACAGGAATAAAAGAGACAAGTGTATAAGAAAATAAAAACAAATAATAAGTACAAACAGATTAAAATGTGTTAAAATTGGTTCTAAAAGAATGAAAAAGAAAATAAAGACATAATAGTGGGATCTGTCAGAAGAAGCACAGTGCTCATTCAGCAAAGTCACAGCTAAGTAGAGTCATGTTATTTCCAACACATGCATACTGCTTTTTTTATACAGTTGTTTGCACTTTTAGTGGCATTTTAAATGTGTATTTAGTAAGTGGTGCTGAAATGTTCCATTTTGTTTCTAATTCCATTCCAATAGACTTTTTTCTATGGAATCCATTCCTGTGGGAAATTATGGCCGACTCATCTTTGCAGATTTGTTGTCATTCCTTCACATCGAAGGGTTTTCGGGCATGGACCGCCTCTTTATAGTCATGCCACAGCATCTCAATTGGATTCAGATCAGGACTTTGACTAGGACACTCCAAAGTCTTCATTTTGTTTTTCTTTTTTTCATTTTGTTTATTTATTTATTTATTTTATGTTTGTTTATTTATTTATATTTATTTATTCGGTTATTTGATATATTGATTTATTATATATTCATTTACTTTATATTTATTTATTTTATATTTGTTTGTTTATTTTATATTTATTTATTCGTTTATTTAATATTTATTAACAGTCTGGGTGGTACGCTTTTTGTGGGCTTTTCAACACCATAACTCTCCCAGATGTGACAGTGAAGGTGGACTCAAAACAAAAAAAAAATCACATTGATTACAGCCCAGAATTTTAGTAAAGTAAAGTTTGGCATTGGCATTTATGACCAAAGGTTTGGCTAAAACAACCCTACCATGTATATTGGCCTTGTGGAACTCTTGACAAACAGTTTTGGTGGAAAATCAGAGGTGAGGTTGAACAAAAATGTAGTGCAAGTAGAGTAAATGTATATGTTGCAAAATTGACTCAAAGTGTAATTAAAGTAGCTCTTTTAAACTTATACAAGAATTTTTATGCAGTTTGTACCTGTGTGAAAACACAACATTCTGTAGTGCACTTAGTTATTGTTTAAGGCCATTTGGGCCAATCTGGGCTTTTTCAGAGGCATAGTAATCCTAATGTATTTAAACTTTTGACTTTAAGGAAAAGTTAAAATATATCTCATTATTCTGCTATTAAGCAAATAGAAACAATTTTGGTGATCCTAACTTTCCTAAAAGAGAAAAAGTTTAGTCATATTTAACATCTGACATTTTTTATGTGCCTTTTTTGCAGTGTATGTAAACTTCTAGTTTCAACTGTATATAAAAAAAACACAAGGAGGGCTCATAATTTTATTTATTTTATATATATATAAGCATATAAAAGATAAAGGCATATTTTTGTAATAACCCTGTGATTAATAATTTGTCAATAAAGCACAAATTGAACCAGATGTACAAAATGACTTCATATCTTTTTCAAACAAATCAATTAATCAGCAAGCTTAAACGTCTCAAGATACAAAAAAAGCCCTCATTGTCTTTCTGCGTTTCACAGCTCATAGAATAAAAAGCCCCATGCCGTTTCCAGACTGTTAAATCGCTCGTTTCACTACGTGGCGTAATTGGCACAAATTGCTCTCCAGGTGAACGTGGAGGCTGTTGTTTAAGACGGTCTCCCTCGCGCTGCATCACTGTGATCTTAATTAGCTCACCTGTCGGCCTTTATCCTCCACGGACGCCACCTTAAGTGATCACGCTCCGTTGGGCTGCTGCTGTTCTCTGAGTCTCAGGCACACTCCCACATCTTCAGCTCTTAATCAGAAGAGGGAAACACACGCTTCACCCCATTAAAGAGCAGCTCAGAACCTACATACAATTGCACAGCATTGTTCAAAAGTTTAGGGTCAACTAGATGTATTTAATTTGTTTATTTATTTTATATTCACTTATTTAATATTTGTTGTTTTATTTATTTTATATTTATTTATTTGCTTAGTTTATATTTTTTATTTATTTATTTAATATGTTCAAAAGTTTAGGGTCAACTAGATGTATTTTATTTGTTTGTTTATTTTATATTTATTTATTTATTTTATATTTGTTTATTTATTTGCTTATTTTATATTTATTCAGTTATCTTATATATATTTGTTTATTTAAGATTTATTTATTTATTTAATAATTATTTGCTTTTTTATGTATTCATTAATTTATTTAATATTTATTTGATTATTTAAGACTTATTTATTTATTCATTTTATATTTAGTTGCTTTATATTTGTTTATTTATTTTATATTATTTGCATATGTTATATTATATTATATTATATTATATTATGTTTGTTTATTTTATATTTACTTATTTATTTTATTATTATTTTAATTATTTATTTGGGAAACAGAAATTGACAAATTGTCTAAAAGTTTCGGGTCAACTAGATTTATTTTATATTTGTTCATTTTTATTGAGGGAATATAGACACTTACAGAAATTGACAAATATGTAAAGGTCCTCCACATTTTGCTTATGAATACAAAATTAAACAGAACATGTTCATATGAATATGTGCGTCTGCCATGTTTGTAGTTTATTTGCACTTATTTATGTGAGTTTGTAGTTCCAATCAAATTCACGTCCAATGCACAATGTGTTGTGGACAATATTAGCGGTTAGAATATAGACAGTTGTTCACTTTGAATTTTTACTGGAAATAGTAGACCTTTGGCATATACTTTTCAACATAGTACGGTTTGGGACATACTATACTACTACTTGGAACTACTTTATAATTCTATTTTCGATTACTATTTAGGATGGATAGTATGCGAATTGGGACGCAGCAATTGTTCCATTTAAGTGTCTGTCTACAACAAATAGAATGCAATATAAAGATGTGCCATGCAGCTAGGCATGGGACGATAACCAGTTTCAAGGTTTACCACGGTTTGGAAAAGTAAAGATTTTAAAACCACAAAAATTTTTTGTTATTGACCTTATTCTGCGATGCGGAAGTGCGTTTGTTTTTGTGATTTGTTTTAGAACTTCTGATTCAGTTGCCAATGAGAGAAACGACTAGAAATAATAAACGGGAGAAAACGGTCAAACTACTTGCTCTGCAAACAAGTGCGTTCATGACTAAACATAAATAAAAGAATAATGTAATCATGAAATGTCAATTTGAAACATCAAGCAGCATAACAAGCTGTTTAAAACGTCTAAAAATCAATGGAAGTGAATGAGACCAAAAGTCCTGAGCCAAAAAGATTCCAATGGCTGCTCCTACTCGTACATGAAGAATAAGGTCGATACCGTTTCTACAGTATATGTAATTTCTTTTTTAAGTGTTTTTTATGACTATGTTAGTTCGTTTTTAGGGCAACAGTATCTCCAGCAGAAAAGAATTCTTCACATAATAATGAGATTTAATTTAATTACTTAGCCTGACACGTTTACTGTTCCAAAATGTTTGAAATGTTTCTTAATATAAAATATATTGTGTTCAATGTGGAAAAAAATTTTTTTTAAATTTTTTTTTATACCCAGACCTTTACAAAGAACATAATTTAGAGCAGGAATCACAATATCATGAAACTGGGATGTTAATATCCAAGGTTAACATGCCGTCTGAATTTTATAACGGGTCATTTCTACATCCAGCAGTGGCGCTTCTCGTGCGACAAGCTAGAAAAAGGTGACAGATGTTCATGAAGTTGTTCTTCAACTTCACAGCTGCCATTATTGTTGTGTTTCAGGGGTACAAGTGAGCAGCATGACATATTTACAAATCAGCATTGGTGTAGGAAGGTTTGCAAACAGTATATAACAAGTCATATCAGTTGGATAAATTAAAGCGCAGCTCTGGCCAACTGCCCTAACAGTGAATGAACCACGGCCCGGACAAACTCTCCCACTAAGTTTAAATAAGGGCACTAACCAGCACCGCGGAGGCACGCCCCAACCTAGAACAGACCAAAACACACAAAACCAAGACAACACAGTCCTAACACTCAGCCTTTTCAAACTTCTTTTTGCCCTCAAACGAAGCAACATCTGTCACTCGCACCTCTGGAACAATGAACACGTTTTGCTACAGGCATTGATTGACCTCAATTTTTTGCACGTTCACGTGAAGGGTTAGGGGTGTCTCAATTCTCTTTATTTAAAAGACGTATGACTAAGGGGAGGGGCTAGATAGCCCTTGAAACAGATTTTCCAGGACCACACTCGAAACTAAGGGGTATCAAGTTCCCAGAATACACCAGCTACAATGGCAACATGGCTGCACACGCGAGTAAGGAGATGCACAAATTATTATTTTTTTGTTGGCATTGTTAAGAATTTTTCCAACAAACAAGCAATTGTTTTAATACATTCATAATGCCGGTCTTGTTTTACAGTCAAGCTTGTAAAAAAAAAAAAATAAATAAAAAACGCAAAATTTCGCTAGCTATAATCTATGATAATAATTCCTGTATAGTAGCTTTACAATATACTTTCACATCTGTCACTCGATGACCCTCAAATACTCTGTCAGAAAAGTCTAGTGGCTGGGGATGAGCTTTTTACAGTTTCTGCAATAATAGTAATGTTGTTTTGTTTACATCTATGAATATGGCCAGGGTGTAAATGCACACAGTTATGAGCTTATTGCCACGTTATATCATTATGATAACATGATATCGTTGGAATAACTACTGCAGTCAACATTATAGATCTCATTTATTAAGAGCTCGCGATGACATATGATGACGTGTGCGGGTATTGTAATGCTGTCCGATTTCTTAGGGGTAAATTTTGAAGCCCTTTCCCTTCACACTCCGTTTCAAGGGCCAAGGGGTAGAGGAAGGGGTAAAAAAATCGAAATGGTATTGGGTCTAATTGTTGCCTGTTTTGTCAATTGTTTCACTTCCTTTTGCAATGTAGATTTCATAGCTTGTGATAAACGCACAATGATGGAAAGAGTACTGAAAAATAATACTCAAGTAACAGTTCCACACCCAAAAATGTAGTGCAAGTAGAGTTAAATTATCTGTTGCAAAAATGACTCTTTGAGTACGAGTAAAAAGTAGCCTTTTTAAAAGTAGACAAGAGAAGAGAGAATTACACTGAAAGGTTTATGCGTTTACATGCAATTTGTGCATGTTTGTGGAAACTTAACATTCTGTAGTGCACGTGGTCCTCCAGAGTGGTTCGGAAGACCTTGGCAATGACTTGCCCGTGTAGCACATGTATTGGGCCTAGCGAATGGTATGATATTTCAGCCCAAAACATCACTGATCCACCCCCATGCTTCACTCTGAGCATGCAACAGTGAGGGTGGTACAGTATGCTTTTTTAGGGCTTCTCCACACAGCAACTCTCCCGGATGAGGGAGAATGTTTCACATTTTCCACAGCCCAAGATTTTCGCTGCTGGCACTTCTTGTATGGAAACTGAAACTTAACCCTTTGCGTTTTTCCAATTTGTAATGAAATTGCTTATTTTTATTATAACAAGAACTCTATAAAGTTACTTTAGTTGTGTGATTAATTGCACAATTACTAGATTTTATATAGCAATTTTTTATCAAAAGTAACCCTTAAAAAACGAAGATTTTCATCTTCTGTGTTATTATTATTATTATTATTATTATTATTATTATTATTATTTATGTGTTATCTCATGTATTATTTATTGCCGCTGATGTCTTTTTATGGTTATATATTTTTTATTATTACATAAGTTATATATTTATAAAATGTAAATTTGATCTGGTTTTTCCCGTGAAATATTCAATTCAGTTTACATGCAATTTGTGCATGTTTGTGGAAACTTAACATTCTGTAGTGCACATGGTCCTCCATAGTGGTTCGGAAGTCCTTGGCAATGACTTGCCCGTGTAGCACATGTATTGGGCCTAGCGAATGGTATGATATTTCAGCCTAAAACATCACAGATCCACCCCCATGCTTCACTCTGAGCATGCAACAGTGAGGGTGATTTGCTTTTTTTGGGGCTTCTCCACACCGCAACTCTCCCGGATGTGGGAGAATGTTTCACATTGTCCACAGCCCAAGATTTTCGCTGCTGGCATCGTTGAAACTGACGTTTGGCATTGGCACATGTGATCAAAGGTTTGGCTACAGCAGCCCGGCCATGTATATTGACCCTGTGGAGCTCCCGACAAGCAGTTTTGGTGGAAACAGGAGAGATTTTAAACAAACAAGTTGAACGTTATTAAATTGAATTCGTTTGTTAAAATTCAGCCCATATAAATTGTTTGCCACCACTTACCTTAAAACAATTGAGTAAATCCAATGAATCATTTTTTTCAGTGTATAAAGTGCCACCAAAACTTGAGTAAACGCAGATGGTGCAGCGTACTGTAGAGCAGGTCAAGTGTTTTGACCCTTCTTGTATGGAGTTGCACATCTTACCCCTGATTGAACATAGAAGCGCTGTGTCACTGAGATCAGAAGCAGTGTCCCGTTAACAGAGCACCGCAGACCTCAGGGGGAGCACGGAGCTGACGGAGGTACCAAACTCTTTCATTAATTTCATTTCATTTCATTTGATTTAATTAGTGATGGATTTCCTTTGCGTCCACATGCGTGAGTTGGTTGCCAGGGTTACTGTCGATGTCAACAGGATTTTGTGACATCGATGCAAAAACCCGCTTTATGTTGGCAGCCATTAGTGGTATTAATTGAAGGGTACACTGATTAACATTCGACCTGTTATGAGGACGTAATCATAAGCAAGAGCTTTCCTGAAACTTAACCCTTTGCGTTTTTCGCTATCTGTAATGAGAGTGCTTATTTTTAATATAATAATGACTCCATAAAGTTTCTTTAAGTGTGATTAATTGCATAATTACTAGATTTTACATAGCAAATTTTATCTAAAGAAACCCTTAAAAGACCTTAAGATTTTTATCTTATGTGTTATTATTATTATTATTATTATTATTATTATTTCTATTATTTATAAAATTAATTTTTATGTATTTTTGTTTTATGTATTATTTATTGCTGTTGATGTCTTATGGTTATATATTTTTATTATTATAGAAAAGTTCTATATTTATAAAATGTTGTAAATTTGATCTGGTTTTTCCTGTGAAATATCCCATTTAAGTTTATGTAGCGCTTTTTACAATAATTATTGCTTCAAAGCAGCTCTACAAAAGGTTGCATTACAATCAAGTTAAGTTAAAGTTACAATCAAATGTAAGTTATTATATACAGACATAGTTAACCTGTAATTTTATTGCACATAGGTGATGTCTATGTGTGGATGTTTAATGAAGTGGATTTGCACATTGTGTATGTGTTGTCCTGGAAGTCCTCTACTACTAAAAGATAGATCTTTAATCTAGTTTTGAACTGAGAGAGTGTGCTTGAGCTTCTGACATTATTAAGAAGGCTATTCCCGAGTTTAGGGGCCATATATGAGAAGGTTCGACCTCCTTTAGTAGACTTTGCTATTTTAGGTACTACCAGAAGCCCTGAGTTTTGAGATCTTAAAGAGCGGGTTGGATTGTGTCAACAGGCTTTTGTGACATCGAAGCAAAAACCTGGTTTATGTTTTCAGCCATTAGTGGTATTAATTGAGGTGTACACTGATTAACATTCAATCTCTTATGAGGACGTAATCATAAGCATGAGCTTTCCTGAAACTTAACCCTTTGCGTTTTTCCAATTTGTAATGAAATTGCTTATTTTTATTATAACATGGACTCTATAAAGTTACTTTAGTTGTGTGATTAATTGCACAATTACTAGATTTTATACAGCAATTTTTTATCAAAAGTAACCCTTAAAAAACTAAGATTTTCATCTTCTGTGTTATTATTATTATTGTTGTTGTTGTTGTTGTTGTTGTTATTTATGTGTTTTATCTTATGTAATATTTATTGCCGCTGATGTTTTTTTATGGTTATATATTTTTTTATTATTTTATAAAAGTTATATATTTATAAAATGTTGTAAATTTGATCTGGTTTTTCCCGTGAAAAATTCAATTCAAGTTTATTTTTATAGCGCTTTTTACAGTAATTGTTGTTTCAAAGCAGCTCACACATTACGGTGCACGTTATTGCATTACAATCAAATTAGGTTATTATATACAGCTATAGGTAACGTGATGTTGATTTGTATATTAAGTCTGTGTATTGTCCTGGAAGTCCTCTACTACTAAAATGATTGGTCTTTAATCTAGTTTTGAACTGAGAGTGTGTGTCTGAGCCTCTGACGTTATCAGGAAGACTATACCAGAGCTTAGGAAACATAAATGAGATGGCTCGACCTCCTTTAGTAGACTTTTCTATTCTGGGTACTACCAGAAGCCCTGAGTTTTGAGATCTTAAAGAGCGGGTTGGATTGTAGCAAGACAGAAGGATTTTTTTTAAAGCTTTATAGGTAAGAAGCAATATTTTAAAATCAATACGAAACTTAACAGGCCAGAAATAAACAGAGAAGCGCATATGGCAATAATTTCAAAACTCTCACTAGATTTTATATATAAATAAACAATTAAATTTAAAAACTATATTAAAAAAACCTTCAAAAATTGGGGGTCACCAATTTATACAAATATTTTCATTGCATTAACATTTGCATTAAATATGAACAAATTATTTTGAAATGGTATGCTTTCCAAACCAGGCTCATTGGAAATACATACCTCATTTTTGCGAAACGTAAAATACATTGCTCTCTGTACATTTTGTTGCACGTTTAATATGACACATCCACTGTCTACATTCTGAATATGAAGGATGTTACTTGGGGTTCATTTTGTTGTAACTCTACTGCGACCACATAGCACTCTTCATCACAAGCAAAACACTGTACAAAGTGAGCCGAAATATTGTCCACATAAAGATATGTATACAGTAGGTGAGGCGAATGCATTAGATTACAACTAATAGATGTTAAGTTGTTTTGTGGTATTTATTCAACAATTTGTGCAACAAAAATACACAGTAGCTCTTTTTTATTTCTGTACTTTGTACTTTTTTTCTGAAACCACATACTCTATATCAAAAGTCTTAACAGTTTATATTTGCTTTTCTTTTCTATTGCATAACTTCTATTTCTCCAAATATAGATTGTTATTGTTGTTATTATTATTATTTGTGTTGTGGTTGTGTAAGCTTTTCACTGCATATCATACTGTGTGCATGACTCTGTATGTGGCAAACAAAATTTGAATTTGATTTTGAATGTTATGTAAATGTAATATGATCATTTATTTATTGGTTCTATGTCCCTGTGTTTGTTTTACTTTGAAACTGCAGTCAAAAGCAATGTGCGTTGAAGTACATTGAACATTTGTATGTTGAAGTAAAAGCAAATGTACGTTGAAGTACATTATACACAAAAAGTAGGTGGAAGACATGTGTTGGTTCTTTAAGGTCCACTTACAGTTGTAGTCAGAATTATTACCTCCCCTTGTTTATTTTTCCCTAATTTCTGTTTAACGGAGAGAAGATTTCTTCAACACATTTCTAAATATAATAGTTTTAATAACTAATTTCTAATAACTGATTTATTTTATTCTTTGCCATGATGACAGTACATAATGTTTGACTAGATATTTTCCAAGACACTTCTATACAGCTTAAAGTGACATTTAAAGGCTTAACTGAGTTAATTAGGTTAACTAGGCAGGTTAGGGTAATTAGGCAAGTTATAGTATAAAGATGGTTTGTTCTGTAGACCTTCGAAAACAAATATAGCTTAAAGGGGCTAATAATATTGACCCTAAAATGGATTTTTAAAAAATTAAAAACTGCTTTTATTCTAGACAAAATAAAACAAAAAAGACTTTCTCCAGAAGAAAAAGTATTATCAGACATACTGTGAACATTTCTTTGCTCTGTTAAACATCATTTGGGAAATATTTAAAAAAGAAACAAAAATTTAAAGGGAGGCTAATAATTCTGACTTCAACTGTATACTATTATCAAGATTTTTGTATAATTCAAAAGTAATGGTCTTTTTTCTGTCCTGTTACAACGTTTACTAATGTGGTGTTGGTCTTATGTTTTCTCAGTCCTTTACCATCACCTTATCATGCTCTCCTGAAGTCCATCCAGACGCTCATCCAGAAAGAGGGATTTGATGGCTCAGCACCGCAGGTTGGTTACCATTTATTTAACTGTCTGCTTTCCTCTATTTCACTTTAGAACCAGCTGGTATTAATCTGCATTTTCAGTAATCTAGTCACAGGAGGTCAGCCAAGACACATAAACGGATAGTTTACCCAAAACTGAAAATTCTGCCATCCTTTCCTCACCCTTCACTGGTTCCAAACCTATTTGAGCTTTTTTCCTCTGTTGAACACAAAAGAAGATACTTTGAAAAATGTTAGAAACCTGTATCTATTGACTTCCATTTGTTTACCCTACTATGGAAGTTATATGGAAGTATAAGGTGATGCCACTTTGTAATGGAAGGGATGCTGAACAATGTAGTTGAGGATCCATGTGCTGTTTATTAACCAGAGAAGGATCCGGCAGGCAACGGTCAAAACGGGGGCAACAGAAGCATACAGATAATCCAAAATACGTAGTCAAAAATAGACAAATGGTAAGGACAAAATAACAGAAACAATAAAACAAGACAAGAAAAAGCTTTGTGGTGTTACAATGGCAAGACTCAGCAAAGAAGTGTGTGTGTGTGCGCGCGCTGTGTCATAGTCCTGGTAATCAGTGAGAATGAGTTTCAGCTGTGTGTATGAATGAGAGTCCGGATTATTGTCAGCTGTAGGTAGTTTGGTGCAATGGTAGTTGTAGTTCATGTGGTGGCAAATGTGTAGTTAGTGATTGTGACACACGCCACCTTTTAAAAAGTCATACATGGCTGAACTTGTATAAATTAATACAAATTAGACACTGACAGAACCTAAAGTAGTTCCTTTTCCATGGAGGATTGGACTGGATATTAGCGTTTCAACAAATAAAAGTTTTAACAATTAATCGCAACAAGAAAATTTGATACCGCTTAATTTGGTACTAATGGCCCGTTTCCACTGAGTGGTATGGTACGGTTCGGTACGCTTTTATGGCCATTTCCATTGTCAAAAGGCTTACCAAACCGTACCATACCACTTTTTCGGCACCCTTTCGAAAGGGTACCAAAACACGAGTAAGGGTACCAAAAGGCGGAGCTAGATGCGCAGCTGAATGCTATTGATTTAAAGAGATACATCATTTGCTCACGCAACAAGCCAGAATGAAAACAAAGGAGCCACCATGTTGACCCGGGCTCAAACAAACCTTGTCGTCATCTTGATGAACAGCCACAAAGCCAAAAAGAAGAGCAGATTTTACCCTGTGCCCCGTAGTTTTTTACGAGCCAGTCTAAGCGCAAGCGGTTTCGCTTTCTTGCTTGTGCTCGCCGCGTGTCTATATTTGAAATGACAGTTCTTGAGCTCATGATAATAACGTGGGCTTGATTATTGACGTGCTTTTGAAACCCGATCCTGTCAGAAACTGACAAAAGCAAGAGTGACGTGCGAAGAAACAGGAGAAGCCCCCAAAAAATAAAAAATTTCAGCAAACGTGAACAAACTGCCATGTTTAACTATTATCATCTCCTTTTGGACTATTATGAACTTAGAATGACGGAGTTATTTTCTAAAAAGAGGCTACACGTGCTGCTGAAGATTAAAGACATTTAATCATGAGAGGTTTGCACTGACTGTGGGCTATATTTCATGTTGTTTTCAACCCAAATAAGGACTAAATATATGCTGTGTGTCGTTTTTCTGTAAGTGGTAACATATCGGAGACTGTAAGGGGCTGTATGTGTTTATATATGTTCATTTATTTATTTATTTTTTATAATTACAGACGTTACAGTAGGCTGTTTCGCACGGTCATTGATCTACAGTTATAATCAACTCATGTTCATAGAAAAGTTAGTAATAAACATTTATACAGAAGTATTTGTGTATAAAGCATCTGTTTTGTGAGAAGTGCTTCTCATATGATATGTGAGCGACCCGTGCAGCTTTACTGTAGACATTTTCTCAAGCGAAAATGATGTTGACTGAAACTTTCTGTAGTACACCACGCCTACCAAAGGAGTACCATTAGTACCCTTTTAGCAATGGAAACGCAAGCCTGATAAAGGTGACCCGTACCGTACTATACCAGTCAGTGGAAACGAGCCATTAGTTAACATCCATTTTAGGCCCTGCACTCAAAAGAATGACTTCTGCTGCTTGTTCAAACTACTTATATAAATGAGTTGAAAGAACACAATTCTTAAGTTTTTTGGAACAACTTAATTGTTTTTTTGTTCAATCTACTCAAATTTGTAAAAACGATTAAGTAAACCTAATCAATTTGTGTTGGAACAACATGAAGGAATTGCGTGGAACCCAGCATTTTTTACAGTGTACAGTATATACAATCATTTTGTGTTGGTACAACATGGAGGAATTAAGTTAACTTATTTGTTTTTACAAATTTAAGTGGATTGAACATAAAACAATTAAGTTGTCTCCAAAAAACTTAAGAATTGTGTTGTTTCAGCTCATTTAACATAAAAAAAATGTTTTTTAAGTGTACAAAATTGATAACTGGCTATTTTTAGACGCACTCAGTTTGTTCATAAGCTTCATGTAACTGCCCTTTGAGCTGAGTCTGTAATGAAATGTTCAGTTTCAACACTCTCCATCACTCGCACCTCTAGAACAATGAACACATTTTGCTGCAGGCAGTGTTTTACAAGACACTTAATTTGTCTTTCATTGATTGGCTATTTGTTGCCTGTTTTGTCTATTGCCTCGCTCCCTACTGCAATGTGGCTTTCATAGCTTGCGATGAACACAAAGTAGGAACAGGACTTCAAAAATAAAAGCCGTATGTCTTCTTTTCCACTCCACCTTTTTCCTCTCCTCAGTTGTCAGTTTGTCGGTGTTGTGCTTGAATCGCTCTCAGGAGGGAGATGGGCTTCCCTTGGGCTCGTCTTCTTTAAAGCTGAGTCTTATTAGTTTTTGTGGTAAACAGGCCAAGACAGACACTGGGCAATATGCCCTCTGTCTGTTCATATTCATTAGCTCCTACTGAGAAGCAGGGGAGGCGGGTCCCTCTGGGGGCCCCTCTCAGAAACGGCCCCCTGATAGACTGTGTCTTGACTTCCACCTCAGCATTACTGCGTCTGCCGCGCCGCCTGAGGATACACTCGCTATTTTTAATCAGTTTCCAACTTTATGTGGCTCTAATGTGGCTTCTGTCATGTGGCGAGCTCCAGAGATGATCTCCAGACCAAACTCTGTGTCTGCTTTGTTTGTATTTGTTGTTTAGATATTTGCTGTTGATTTATTTTCTGCACTTTTTAATGAAGAATGAGATGGTCCAAAATTGTATTTTGTTTAATTTTATTTTATTTTATTTTATTTTATTTTATTTTATTTTATTTTATTTTATTTTGATGAGAATAGTTTTTTGTTTCTTTTTTTATTTAAATTTTCATCACTTACTACATTTCTAGTGCAGTAAATAGTGTTAATAAAGAAGTAGACAGTTTATTTATTTCTTTGTTTAACTTTTTTTTTTCTTTTTCTTTTCTTTTTGTTTGTTTTAATGTTTTAGTTTTTTAAATTTGATGTAATTCTAAATTTATATACAGTGGGGGAAATAAGTATTCAATTCGTCACCATTTTTCTCAGAAAACATATTTCTAAAGGTGCTGTTGACTTGAAATTTTCACTAGATGTTATTAGCAACCAAAGAAATCCATATATGCAAAAAAAAAACAAATCAAATTAGTTTACAAATTAACTTATGCTTAATAAAATGAAATGACACAGGGAAAAAAAGAATTGAACACACGAAGAAAGAAAGGTTCAGAAAGGCAGTGAAAGCCCAGGCACCAGCTGAAATCTCTCAGTAGTTAGCAACCCTCTACATCAACCCAACATCTACATAAGCAGGATGATGAAGATGAAACCAGGGTGGACATTTCAACAAGACAATGATCCAAAACACAGCCAAGGAAACTCTCAAATGGTTTCAGAGAAAGAAAATCAAGTTGTAGAATGGCCCAGACAATCACCTGACTTGAATCCAATAGAGAATACAAAATAAAGATCAGATTTGATAGACGAGACCCACAGAACCATCAAGATTTTTACACTCTGTTGACATCCATGAAAAACTCAACACCTGAGCAATGCATGTGAGTTCATTCTCCATATAAGAGGCGTCTTTAAGCTGCCATCACCAAAAAAAGCCTTTTATATAAAGTATTACAGTAGTTCTGTACTTTCTCCTTGTGTCATTTCATTGTTATTACGCATAACTTATTGATCCAATTTATTTATTTATTTATTTATTTATTTATTTATTTATTATTTATTTATTTTTTTTTTTGGGGGGGGGGGGGGGGGCTCCTTTTAGATATAGTATTCCCAGGAAAAAAACATGTTTACTTTTTCTCCTGCTGTATTATTAGCCCCCTTTGATTATTATTTTTTTTTCTTTCTTTTTTTAAAATATTTCCCAAATGATGTTTAACAGAGCAAGGAAATTTTCACAGTATGTCTGATAATATGTTTTCCTCTGGAGAAAGTCTTATTTGTTTTATTTCGGATAGAATAAAAGCAGATTTAAATTTTTTAAAAAACATTTTAAGGTCAAAATGATTATCCCCTTTAAGCTATATTTTTTTTCGATAGTCTACAGAATAAAGCATCATCACAATAACTTGCCTAATTACCCCAACCTGCCTAGTTAACCTAATTAACCGAGTTAAGCCTTTAAATGTCACTTTAAGCTGTATAGAAGTGTCTTGAAAAATATCTAGTCAAATATTAAGTACTGTCATCATGACAAAGATAAAATAAATCAGTTATTAGTAATGAGTTATTAAAACTATTATGTTTAGAAATGTGTTGAAGAAAAATCTACTCTTCGTTAAACAGAAATTGGGGGAAAAATAAACGGGGGGTTAATAATTTTGACTTCAACTGTATGTATATGCATTCATTTTTTTTCAGTTTATTATAATAATAATATTGTCATTTATAATAAGGTTATCCAACAATTTCTATTTTATTATTATTATTATATAATAGTTTTTTAGTTTATCCATTTATTTTTGATTACATCACTTACTACAATTCCAATGCGGTAAATAGTGTTAATAAAGAATGACAAGTGTCCAAGACAAGTTTTATTTTTGTTTGTTTGTTTGTTTAACTATTTTATTTCCTTTTTAAATTTGATGTAATTATACATTTATAAATAGTAATTTATTCATTCATTTTGTTATTGTAATAATTGTTATTTATTAAATTATATAATTACACTTTTTTTGTATAATGAAAAAATTTATTTAATTTAGCTCCTTTGTGTAAACAGGACTTTGTAAAAAATGAAAATGAAATAAAAATGATATTAAAAGTTACTCCTGTAATGTTTGTTTATTCATTAATTCATTTTCGTTTCGACTTAGTCCCTTTATTAATCTGGGGCCGCCACGGCGGAATGAACCGCCAACTTATCCAGCATATGTTTTACGCAGCGGATGCCCTTCCAGCTGCAACCCATCACTGGGAAACATCCATACACATTGCCAGTTTAGCTCTCAAAAAGTCTTTAATGACACAACGTTTCGACCAACATGGTCTACATCAGGTGTCGGCCGAAACGTTGTGACATTAAAGACTTTTTGAGAGCTAAAGTGGCAGTGTGCAGATCTTCTTTGGATCTTTTTCTACAAATGTTTGTTTTTGATCGAGCACCTTTGTGCTCAGTCTTTGAAATTTTCTAGATGTGCGCATACTTCTGTTTTTTGCTTAAACATCCATACACACTTATTCACATATAGGACGGACAATTTAGCTTACCCAATTCACCTATACCACATGTTTTTGGACTGTGGGGGAAACCGGAGCACCCAGAGGAAACCCACACAAATACGGGGAGAACATGCAAACTCCACACAGAAATGCCAACTGACCCAGCCGAGGCTCGAACCAGCGACCTTCTTGCTGTGAGGCGATTGTGCTAATTCATGCAAGAAATATGCTAACCACATGCTAATTCGTGCTAACAGCGTAATGAGTTGTGCTAGCATCTTGCTTATTTAGCCAACATTAAATGTTAATAAACTTAGTGTTTTTTAATCCTTGATGGACACCTCAGGTTTCTGGATTGGAAGATTGAAGCTCTAGCATCATCAAACAGTGACGTTGTGTTGGCGGAGGTGGAGGAATGTGATGGGGTTGAGAAAACGTGGGCACAAAGGCAAGAATGCTCAGAATGACAGCAAACAGGGCAACTGAGAGACTGACTAAAGCGTTGGTCTTTTTAGGTACTCAGTTCTAGCTGCAATGTAGTGGCCTAAATAAAGTTCGAGGTAAATTTGAGTACACATTTGAAGGTAGTGGTAGCTGAGGCAATTTTTGAATTTGAATTGGAATTTTTTTGAAAGAGGAAGAGATTGTTTACATGTTTTTTATTTGTAGTTGTTTTATTTTTACATTTAAGTTTATTTATTTATTTATTTATTTATTTATTTATTTATTTATTTATTTATTTTATCCCTTTTAATATCTTTCTGACATATTTGAAATATTTTTAATTTTATACAAAATTTATTTATTTCTTTTTATTATTTTATTTTGTTTTATTTTATTTGTTTTATTTATTTTTTTTATCTTATTTATGCAAACCAGATGGTGGCCCACGTGTTTAAATTTTTTAACATTTAATTTAATTTTTTGTACAGCACTCTTACTGTAATTGAAATACAGATTACAGTGTTAATAAAAATGCGAAGGTGTTGTTCAAGTTTTACTTTATTTTAATTTATTTATTTTTAAATAATGTAATTTATTTATTTGTTTTATTTACTTTAAAGTAATTATAAAATTAAGATATTATTTAATTTTTATTTTTTTTATTTTGTTTGTTTCATTTTATCTTATTTATACAAACGAGAAGGTGGCCCACGTGTTTATTTAATTTTAATTTAATTTAATTTTAAACACATTTTTATTTGTTTAGTGAGTAAATTTTCACTTTTTAGTAAACTGTCCCTTTAAGGCCTGTGACAGTGTGAACATTTAAAACGTCCTGTCATTCGTCTTTTGGATGAGACGATAAACCGAGGTCCTGACTCTCTGTGGTCATTTAAAAATCCCATGGCACTTCTCGTAAAGAGTACGGGTGTGACCCCGGTGTCCTGGCCAAATTTCCTCTATCGGCCCTTACCCATCATGGCCTCCCAATCATCCCCATCCACTGAATTGTGGTGTAGCTGTAGCTGGTGTGTGGTGAGCGTAATGGTGCCTTTGTCCTGTGGCTGCCGGCGCATCATCCAAGTGGATGCTGTACACTGGTGGTGGTGTGGAGAGACTTTTCCTCATGATTGTGAAGTGCTTTGGGTGTATGGCCATACAAGATAAATGCACTATATAAATACACGTTACATTACATTACAAGAATTTGTTTGTAACTTTAATAAAGATAATAATATACATATTATACATAATATACAATGAAGTCTATGCAGTGTTGATTATTCAATATCTGTACCTGAATACATGAAAACTATAATTCATTCACTTTTATCTTTGCTCTATTTTATATGCTTGTAATTTATTTGTTATACATTATTTAAGATTCACTCCCGTACACTCTCATAAATAAAGGTACACAAGCTGTCACTGGGGTGGTACCTTTTCTAAAGGTATAAATTTGTACCTAAAAGGTCCATATCAATACCTCAAGGGTACATATTAGTACCTAAAAAGTACAAAAGTTTTCCTCTTAAAATGTTTAGGTACTAATATATGCTTTTGAGGTGCCAATATGGACCCTTCAAATACAAATGTGTACCTGTTGAAAAAGGTACCACCCCAGTGACAGCTCGCGTACCTTTATTTCTGAGAGTGTACAAAATCACCCCAATAGATATAAAATAAAGAATTATTTCCAAATAAAGCTGTTTAAGAAATTGTATTCACATCGCAATATATATTGCAGAAATAAGAAATATTGCAATGTCAGATTTTTCCTATATCATGCAACTCTAGTTATTATTAAGGAATATGGTTACAATATGGATAATATATGGTCATAAGTGTATCCTCTGTCACACACGTACACACATACAGTGAAAGCAGGAGTGTGTCTGAAGGGAAAGAGGAAGTTGTGAGTCAGGATTCAGGAAAAGTCAAACCTCTTTGGTTCCAAAGCTTTGGAAACACAGTGGAACAATGAGGTTTATTTAGCTTTAGATGCTGCTGATTGCTGGTGTGAACTTCACTGTTCATTGTCACTGGATGAGGGAGAACAAGCAGCTCAACACCACCACTATTTTCAGCTAGTTTGTTTACACTGTAAAATATGGCCGTGATTTCAATGGTAAAAAAACTGTAAAAATGCTACAGTAAAAATCCATAACCTGGTTAACAGTATGTTTCCTTAATATATACGGTAAATAACAGTAAATTGACTTTCCCCGAATTCCCTGCATGGCACATCACTTTTTATGCTTTTTGTTGGCATTACTATTGATCTTTTTAGTTGTTTCTCCATCAGTTATGTACATTAGAGATTTATGTTACATCTAATGTTGATAAACCATGTTTATTTCATGACTTTAATTTTATGCGTGTTACCATACTGGTGTTTAGTAGCTGTGTGAATGACATTGAAGCACCCTCCATATACTGATACACATCTCTGACTGTGGGAAAAGTTGTTTGTGATGAGCATTTGTAATGAGCAATGGTTCATTGTGTAACTTTCTCATCACCACCTGCATATGGCTGTGTTAACGAGTCTATCTGTGTAACAAAAGATGTGTAGATGTTGGTAATTCAAAATACAGACATATTACATCTATAAAGTAATGAAATACTGTAGTTTACTGTAAAATTAAGAATTTATTTTTACGGTTTGTACCGTATTTTTAACGGTAAAATACTGGCAACCACAGCTGAAATTTTTTTTTTACCTTAAATTTTACGGATTTACTTTTTACGGTGTAGGCTTTTTTTTTCTCCATTTCAAAGATACAGGGTGGTTGTTCACTTCACATATATAACTATTGAATAAACACATGTGCAGTAAAACGGTAAGGAATAATTGAATGCAAATGACAAATAAAATCGTACTTATAAGGAGGCATTACTGTGAGGTTGGAAATGTATTTTTTTTACAGTTTTAATATGTGAAATATATGTGATATAGAATTATATATTATGTTTATATCAAAATATATCGATTTTGTTGCTGATTTTTAGAGATTTTAAGTCAATATGTTTAACTATTCTGTTAATTATTACTGAGACTAATGTACAGTTGAAGTCAGAGGTGACTACTAATGACTATTAAAACTTAACTTAATTAACTTTTTAACTTAATTTAAGTCTGCAGAATGGTTAAATTTTAGTTTGTATTTTAGTTTTAATTTGTATTTAGAATTTAGTTTGTATTGTAAATTGTATTGTATTGTCAAATATTGTATAAGTCATTTATCACTGAGATACTAACATAGTTTGAGATATAATATAATATATATCTCAAACTATGTATGTGTGTGTGTGTGATTTTGTGTAAATAATCATTTTTAAAAAATTTTATTAATGGTGCAGTAGGTGATCTGTCTAAATGCTAACCGGTTAGCATAATATCTAAACACAATCCCTTCCCTGCCGTCCAAAGCCACACCTCCTGAAATCACGAGTGTGCTCAAATTAAAGATAACAGAGACTCACTAGATCACGTCATTCACCAGTTAGAAAATTTTACAGTATTTTATAATACTACATTTCTAAACAAAAGAACTGTATTATATCTAGCATAATACAGTTGTTATATCTTATTTCACTCTCTCACATGCTTTGTTCTAAAATGACTACTGCAGTAATGTATGCTTAGTAGTTGGCCGGCAGCATGCAGGAATTACTCTTATTACTAAGCCATACTTAAATGCTATTTCAGACCGAATATTTAAAGTAGCATGGTAAACAATATAGGGAGTGTGTTACAAGTTGTCATTGTTCAAAAATGAACCAATGTTAATATAAAACCAACTTCACCTCAGTAAAGCAGGCTAGGCTGAATAGTTACTGATGTTTTGTTGTTAAACTAAATAAAAGATTTCAGTGGCTGAACAACACTTCTGCACATATAACTCATTCATAACAACACAATCTACATCAGCTTTCTGTGACTAAAATAGTTTTAAAACTTAACATTACCTGTCTAAAAGAAATACGTGAACAGTGTGAAGATGTACAAATCTACATTTGTTGACAGACAGTTTGGGCTACTTATCAGAATTATGGGAAATGTTGGCCCGACAATTTTTATTTGGACAAACTTTTTTTAGTCTTATGCCTTACCCAGAATATAAAAATACATATATAAATACATTTACAGTAGATCATTTACTTTAATCAATACTATTTTAATGTGAAGAGACTTTAAACCAAAACATTTTTTATCTGCATATTTATTTTTATTGGTACAAAGTTAATTTCACGCCTGTGTTTTTAATTTCATTTTATGTTAGTTAATTTTGGTTATTGTTTTGTATTTAAGACCTCAGAATCTAAAAAAATGAAGCGGACAAAAATTGAAGTGAAAACTGTCTTTCTGTCAGTCTACTTTTTAATTTATAAAGGTTCGTTATTGTTCGTTTGATTCATTTATTTAGTTTATTAACTTTAAAATTTAAAAGCAAATATGAAGTTGTCCTTTTTAAAGATGTTATATGTACGTCTTACCTGTTTAAAATGTTTTAAGCAGATAATTAAATCAATGTTCTAATGTTTAAAGTCAATTCTAAAAACGCATCTCTTTTTAGTTGCGTATCACTGCCTTTAGTGGGTGTTGTGGTGTAGTATGTTCATCTGTGTTTTGCATGACTTGTAAAGCACTTTGGTCAGACTAAAATAGTTGTAAGAAACCTTCAGTACATGTGGTCATCAGACTGCTTCTCCACAAACAAGGGAGAAAAGCACAAGACATTGTCTCAGAAAAATAATTCCAGAAATGTAATTGATATGAAATGATATTGCCATTAGATTCATGTGGCTTTTGACCAATTACTTTTCTGTATTGCTCCAGGACTAATTTCATATATCTGTTTATGAAATAATTAAATGTTTAGTGCTGTGCACGTTTTTTAATTTTTTTTATTTCTTAAGCATCTATAACTTTTTCATTTTGAGCATTATAAACTCTAGATGATGGATAGTAAAGCCCAAAATGTCTTTATTCTAAAGATATCTATACTGAGAATGTAGACCAAATTATTCAGCAACTGTTACTATTTTTGAAAAAGTGCCTAAACTTTTTACAGAAATGTAGTTTTGCATGATATCTTCATCAAATTTGAAATATAAACTCCTGAAACACTTGACTTTCAAGGCATATGTTTTATAGGTTATTACATGACTGATTTTATGTGTTTGTATATGAAAAAACAAATATTGAACACAGCACAATTTTTCTTTCTCATTGCTTCATAATGTATTGCTTTTTTGCTTTATATATATATATATATATATATATATATATATATATATATATATATATATATATATATATATATATATATATATATATATATATATATATATATATATATATATATATATATATCATAAAACTTCCCAGTTGGACCATTGTAAAGTTCAAAGTGTCTTCTTTCCAGTGATGCCTAATTTTTCTTTTATAGCTTACTGGGGTCAAGAACGGTTACTATTTAAATTTAGGTAGGTGTAAATCCCCATAACTGAGTGCTGGCTAACTTTAAATGTTCTTTAGAAATAAAGTGAATTACCAGACCAGTTTTCCAACCCAATCTTGTCTGAAACAGGCGTCCTCTGACCCTTCGTAAAGCAGGTTCAGCAACATCTCTTTTGTATTTGGTGGTTAATGAATAATCTTCAACCCTCTGTCACTCACATCTCTGACTCTGTACACTATCGAGGGCACATCTCTCACCCATGGCCCCTTAGCTTGGCTGATGTTGCCCAATAATGTGCCAAGAATTTCCTGGCACTTGTTGAAGTCAGACATTTTGGCTCTTAGCTTTTGACAGCCACATTGTAGTCATGACAGGCAGCCGCTCTGATTGGAGGGTGTCGTCCAATCATGTTTGACCGGCGTGTTGGGTTTGACCATACTGTTGAGTGCTCTTGGCCGGGACGATTGTTTCATTGATTTGGGCTGTTTGAGAGGTACATGACCCTCACTCCAAAACACAAAAAGCCTTTTCAACAAAGACAGGATTCCTCTACTGACTTGGTTACACAAGTCATCACACGCTTATGTATGACAGTATTTGGATGAAGTTCTATTTGCTTTTCTCCATCCTTTGGTCTCATTGTTGACAGAGTGTAAATGTGAAACTGTACAACTGCTAATCGTGTCCTGGTGAGAGTCTTTAATTGATCGATTAAATGGATAGTTTATCAAATTATGAATATTTCCGCTGCATTTTGTACTCATACTCTCAAGTTATTCCAGTTTGTACCTCAGTTTTGTTTTAAGTATGCCGTTACCTTCACTCAAAAAATATGTTTGCTGTTTGTTCAAACTACTGATTTAAAATGAGCTGAAAAAACACAATTCTTGAACTTTTGAAACAACTTGATTGTTTTATGTTCAATCCCCTTAAATTTGTAAAAACTTATAAGCCAGCTTAATTTCGTTATTTTGTCCCAACACAAATCAATTGTGTGGAACCCAGTAAACCAATTGCTTTAAAAGCAACAAGTTGACTTTACAAAAAAAAACTAAATCTTTTTTACTCTGTCAGACTATTTTAGCATGTCTGTTTTCAAATAATTACTCTAATTATTACAATATTACATATTTGGTGCTTCATTAAGTCTATAAAATCTTCAATTATAGCCTGTATTGAATTTAGAAGACAAACTGGAGCCTTATTGGTGATTTATTTTAGTTACTGTCATTTTACTAGAAACCGAAAAGCTGGAAAAAACAAATAATAATAAATGTGTATTGGAAAAAGTGATTAGTTTACTTTTGTTTTTAAAAAAGTACAATTTGCATAATAATAAAAATTAGGTCAACTTAACAGTTCCAAGTTACACTTTACTTTATTTTTGTAAAGCTAAACTTTACTTTTGTAAAGCTAAACTCAACTGAACTTAAACACTGAAAACTGAACTACACGGTTCCTATTTACTATGACCTTTTATGTGAAGCTGCTTTGACACAATCTACATTGTAAAAGTGCTATACAAATAAAGGTGAATTGAATAGTCACCTTGTTTCTTTTAAGGCAATTGGTTTACTCGCTTTAAGTAACTACTCACTTTTTACAGTGTACTAGTTCCTGAACTGCACTGAAAAAAATACTTTTGCTGCTTGTTCAAACTACTTATTTAATATGAGTTTAACCAACACAATTCTTAAGTTTTTTGGGAGACAACTTAATTTTTTTTTATCTTCAATCCACTTAAATATGTAAGTAACTTCATCGAAGTGTGACAGGACAACATAAAGGAATTATATATGGAACCCAGCAGTTTTTGAAAAATAGTTTGAAAAACGATAGTACACTGTAAAAAAAATTCTGGGTTACACACAATTCCTTCACTCTTTTGTTGTTGTTGTTGTTGTTGTTTTCAAATCCAAGTAGATTGAACATGAAACAACTAAGTTGTCACAAAAAAACTTTGTTTCAGCTTATTTTTAATAAGTAGTTTGAACAAGCAATACATTTTTTTGAGTGTAGGTGACGATGGAAGAATAAACTGGCTTAAAACAGCTTATGCAACTTATAAAATTAAATTAGAACATGATTAACTTAGTTTAACAAGTTATAATGAATTAAAACCCCATGTTGTCATGACTAATTGATTCTATCATTTTTTTACAGTGTAGTTGTCTTTGTATCACAAGTAATCTTTTGAGTTATCTTTTGCATCTAAAAAAACACTGCCAAAATAGTTGTATGTGTTTTTTAATTAAACATTTGACATAAAAGTCTGACCTAAATGTGCTTCAAACTTTAACAGTATTTACTTCTGAATGTGTTTTTGTGCAAATGCAAATCTAGTTTGCTGTATATGGTGTTTCACTTGACTCATTTTGCTAAGTTCTTATTTAGCCACAGAACTGAATGTGTTTTACAGTCGTAAACTAAGTAAGATAGAATTGAAATGACTGTAAAAACAGGTGTAATGTGTAACACTGCAGATTTCTCCTTGTTTTCATTATAATCAAAGGTCCACTTACTAAAGTCTGCATGAACCAGAAGATTCAACCATATTTTTTTTTCCATATTGTGATGCAGTTCCTAGAGAAACAGAATATTAAATGAGATAGCAGTGGGCGTGGCTTGTTTTTTCTACAGGGAGCTGATTGGATGTAGTAAAGTATGCATTTCATTTAGAAAGATCAGAAAAAAGGTTTCGGAAGAGATATTACAACCCAACAGACACCTCCTTCTCACCATTTCTGTTTGTTGTCATAGCGCTGTCAAAACTGACAGTTCGAGGGGTGTGGTTAAGCATGTTAGCCATGGCCAATACCTCAGACAGCCATAATCGAAGCCCTCTTAAGGCAAGTGATTTCACTCTGTGGCCATCTTTGAAACGCCTCTCGGACAGTATGCTCGGGCATTCTGTTTGAATGGGGAAACATAAAATTCTCCAAAATTGCTAACCAAGCTTGTGATAAAATTTCATGTTAGGAAACATAAAAAAAAACAGCTGTCTCTGTTTAATTTCTAAATGTTTGAATCGCACAAAATCTGCAGAAATTCACATCTGGTCCGAGCCCCTGCCCCGGAGAATCCTCAGTCTATAACGATCGCTGATTGGCTCCTGTACTAGAAGGCGGGGTTTCATTCGCCATGTTGACTGTTACACTTTTCTCAATTCAAAACTATAGACCTTTTTCTTGGCTGCTGCATGGAGGGTGCCATTGCGACCAGCATCTTCTCGTAGAATGCTAAGAACTTCCGTTTACAGCTTTTACAACCGGTAATTTGCGCTCCGAAAATGGGTTTCAATAGCGTCTTGAGTGGATTACGAAGTGTTTTTGTGTCACACAACTTTGAAAGGTGTGTGTTAAAGCTGTTATAATCTGTCAGATGTGGTTCAAGTGCGCGAGAAAAACGTTCTCCTAGTTTACGGGCCGCCGTCTGAAATACAGTGTGTGGGTGTTTCCCTGGCCTGTCAGCTGTTGGATCAGCAGCTCTTCAATGCACACACGCAAAACTTCACTGCGAACCAGATTACTGGCATGAAACTTAACAGAAACTTAATTTACAAAAATTATTAATAAAAGGCTGTTATTGATACTCTGCTGGCTGATTTGCATGTTCATTCTAATCGCGAGCCGTTTGTTTCATTTAGTGTGTTGTATTTACCACGGTTTGTGTTTTTCTATCATTTCACAATGTCAATTTATTTTTACACATAGCCATGACGAGGCTTCATTTAAACAGTACAAGATGCTGTCTGACAACGAGGGGAAAATGCCTCACAGCAGTTGTTTTCCATCCTATTAGATCACATTTTTTAAAATGATCAGTTCAGGAGGTGGCACTAATCGACAACAGTATCAGTTTAAAGAAGATAAATGCAGGTAAAATGGATTAAAACTATCATATAAAGCTGCCAGAATGTGACTGTTTACACGCGTCAGCTGCCAACCGGAAGTTCTTAGCATTCTCCTTGCGCAAACACGCAAAGCATATTGGGTAATTTTGCGTTCCAAGAAAAAGGTTTATACAAGTGACTTGTCTCGTGTATTCTATAGTCTTTGATGTAATCTGAGAATTTAAAGTGCATTTTCAGATTTCATTTAAGGGGCAAATTTTTTTTTTGTCTCAATGAAATGCACAGATGAAGTGGTCACCTCAAAGCTAGCAATGTTAAATAACAAAATCAGTATGGTTAGTTTTGATTTCATGTGTACTTTTAAACTGATTTTCTTTCATGCAGGTTTGAATGTTGAAGTTGTTGATTTATTCACAACTCGGAGATAATGCTGTTTTTATGGTTTCTTTTTTGGTCATATTTCTGCAGTTGAGGGGTCGTAATGTCCTGCGTGTGGGTCTCCATTCTCTGGGCTCGGTCCTGTGGGGTGATGATGTCTGCTGTAAGGAAAACTCCGCCCACTGCCACGCCCTCTCCACCTTCCTCTATGCTCTCAGAGGCCTGTTACGCACTTCACTCTCAGTGGCCATGATGACTGTACCCTCACACCTCATACAGGTATCATTCAGCTAACAGCTTCACTCTGTGTTTGTTCTCATACATATTCGCTGAGCTTTCTACTCAAGGCTGAAAAAAGTGCAACATTCAATACATTTCTGAACTTTGTGTTTTATCTGAGTGTCAGAAGATTGGGGTCTGTAAGATTTTTGAACAGAAATAATATTGTTATTCAGCATGGGTGCATTGAATTGATCAAAATTGACAGTAAATGTTTCCTGTATAGATAATCAGTATATCCTGAAGTGAATGTATCAAGGTTTCCACAAAATATATTAGCCAAACTGTCATAAAAAATGGTTCTGTCTGGTTCTTGAATCTGATTGGATACTGTGCGGTATTATGCCAGTAACAGCACTCGTCCAGCCTCTTCACTCTTTTCCCTTGTGTATTACTCCGCCCACATACAGCAACAAGCAGAGGACACCCTACAGTTTGACAAATATCAGAGTTGTTGAACAACATAATGTACTTTTGTGGCTTTTTTAGTTAAGAATGTAGTTGTTTAGATTGCAAATATGCAGGTTATTTACAGGGATAGTGCCTATTTAAAAATATTTATTATTTCTGAGAGACATCGCAAAGATGCAAAGATTTTTGAGCAAAGATGGTTGATTATGTTCATCCACAAGATGGCGACAGAGACCGCATAAGTCCTAAGAGAAAAACAGCGTAACTTCAACTGATCAAATCATAATTAAACAAGTAAATGACTTTCTACGTCAATCTCTCTCTTATGTATGTTGTAGTGCTGTATTTATACTATGGTAATGTTGTGATCTTTCGATTGCGACAGAGAAATACTTGGAAATCGCTGTGGACTGATGGCATTTCATGCAGTTCAGCCTTATAATCTTAAAATGTGAGCAAAATCAGCTGTTTTGTCTTCACTTTAGACATTATGCTAGAGAATCATTTAAATACTACCTCTAAAGTGACGTTAGTGAAGTAGCAATGGTTTCTGCTGTTGTGACATCAGCTGCAGATGTGAATGAATGGCGGAAGAAAGTAGTTCCTCTTACAAAAGGGTTTTGAGACTTTCTGTGTTTGATTTTCTTTTTTATATACACGATTATGCCGTCCAAGTCTTGTATAAACACAATATCACACTCGTAGCAATATGATGTGGCTGTATATCGTCACTGGAAGGACACTAAGGCACTCCAACGCAATCTCACGGTAATTCGTAGCTTTTTAATTTAGTGGCTAATTTGTATAAATTCGTACGATCTAATTCGAATCTTGTACGATTTGCTCATCACCCAATGATAGTTGGGTTTAGGGGCGGGGAGTTGGGTGCCACGCCTCCTTTTAAAATTGTACATTTTCATATGACTGAACTCGTACAGCCACTGAACAGACAAAACGTAAAATACTTATGTTTTCTCGTGAGATCAGGCTGGGCACTTGACTTATGGCCTGGTCAAAGCACGCCTCCCTCCAGTGGCAATAAACTGCCACATCGCACTGCTACTCATGTGATATTGCTCATATATAGTATTGTTATTTTTTTTTAGACAAATATAACTTAATTTAACGGTGTTTGACACCTAGAAAACTACATATATATCTGGGTCCATTATTTTGTTTATGTTTATATCTGTTAAGCCATCATTTTTGTAAATCTGAAAGCAAAATTTAAATTTTGAGGTTCCTAAAGAACTAGTGTTCTTATGTTCCCTTATTTAAAAAAACTATGCTTTTTTGAGAAATTCTATTGAATTATGGATTTTATAGATGGTCAAACCTATAGTGGTCAAGAGAGCTCAAACACACTGCAAGTTAAGAAAACATGCAAATTAGGCAAACATCAACTAATTGAGAAAAACAGTATGACAGCAAATTCTCAAACCACATGCAAATAAAGAAGTACAATCTTTACAATCTTTTTTACAAATAGCATAGACAGAAATATGTCGGGGACCCGAAAAAATGTCATAATGGCTGCTTCCTGTTTTTAGTCTGGGGTGTTTTCTATTTCTTTTTCTTTTTCTACTAGCATGCGTTTTCTTAACTTGAAGTGCATTTGAGCTCCCCTGAAAAATCCACTTTCGTTTAAAGAAATCGCACAAAACATATCGAGTCACTGGTATATAAGAGAGGCTTAGTTAAAAATAGGATTAAAATGTTACAAAAATTATTATTTTCTACATATACAAACCACTGCCTCCATACCTTCATCTTAGGGGGATTTTATTTTTCAGTTGATTCATGACAACTTGTATTAGTATAATGGTGTTATTATTAGCAGTATTATTTATTATATGCATATTTATATTTGTTTTAATAATAACAAGCTTAGATTTATCCAATTGTTAGGTTTTGTACTACAAGGGGCAAAGGACGTGTGTTTGGATATGGATACAACATAAAAAATATATATTTTTTTATGTTACAGCTTTATTCCGAAATGGATTAAATAAATTTATTTCCTCAAAATTCTCCACACAATACCCCATAATGTCAATGTGAAGAAAGATTTTTTTAAATTGTTGCAAAATTATAAAAAATAAAAACCCTGAAAAATCACATGTACATCAGTATTCACTGCCTTTGCTGCGAAGCTCTAAATTGAGCCCAGGTACATTCTGTTCCCACTGATCATTCTTGAGATGTTTCAGCTGCTTAATTAGAGTTCACCTGTGGTAAATTCAGCTGATTGGACATGATTTGAAAAGGCATACACCTGCCTTTATAAGGTCATTATACAAGGACAACTGACTCTTAAAGGGAATGGGAAAGGAGACTCTGATTGGTTTAATGCACGTTTTGTTCAAAACACACTCATAACTCATTAAGAAAATAAGCACAACCCTGTTAGACCATGCGGCGCAAACTATATTTTTGCATCCTTAAAATAGCAAAAGTGGATTTGGACATGCCCTTAATGCTTTTGCACCATGCGCTTTAGACTTTGCTCCTAGATCGTTAAAATAGAGCCCAATATGTTGAGCTCTAGTAAAATGTATACAGTTTTACATTTATAATATGCCTGTTTTGGGGCAGCCATCATGCTGAAGTGACCCTCAGTAAAAATTAGTTCTACTTAGACATGGAGACAGTTCCTAAACAACCGCATAGCAACACTAAAGCTACCACTCACAACACCTCAGCGTCTTGGTGATTGGTTTCGCAAAGACAAGAAACTAAATATATGTATTTACATATAATCATTTTTTTACAATCTTTGTGAACTTTTGAATATTAGAGCACCGTCATGCAAGCCTTTTCCAAATTTCCTCTAGAACTAATTCCACAAAACAGCCGTTTTTTTTTTTTTTTTCTAACTTGACTGTCAGTCACGTTGACCAGCTCTGAGGTCACCATAAGTTTTCGACCCTGGCACACCATAACCGCCCCATGAGCCGGAGTCAAAGAGTCGCCCCCCTCCGCTGTGTGAATGAGGATCCGCTTGGCTGGGGTTCAGGGGGCCTGTGTGTGTGTGTGTGTGTGTGTGTGTGTTTATGTGTGTGTGTATCTGTATCTACATGTATGTTTGGCCTTCAGAGGAGCGTCTGCATTGGCGCGTGAACCCGCAGTCTTTGTCTGAGGCCCTCAACTTCGCATTCAGCCAGCCAATGGTCAGTCTCCAGTCTTTCTGGACGCTTCTGTCATTCAGCGTCTTTGGGTTCCTGAGAGGCCCTTTTCTTTGTGCCTCCATTAGCTATCGAGAGTCAGGCCTCAGCCGCTGTGCTCTAAGAGCGCTTCAAAGACAACATCTCACTGTTCTTTGTCCGTTTGGAGACAAAGTGCTAAAACCCCTCTCAGGGAGGCTGGGGGGCACACAGCGGTTTTCAGTAGTGGAGGTGATGGAGGAAACGCTGCCACTGGGTTAAAAGTGGTTATGTGGAACGGATGTGATGTAAATGTGTTGACTGTAACTGTGATGTACTGTATGATGTAACTAGTCACATATAGTTTTTGTCAGCCTTATGGATTAAATTAAATTAGGCAGGTTTGGATAATTAGGCAAATCAGTGTATAATGATGGTTTGTTCTGTAGACAATCGAAAAAATATAGCTTAAAGGGGCTAATAATGTTGACCTTAAAATGATTTTTTTTTAATTAAAACTGCTTTTATTCTAGCTGAAATAAAATAAATAAGACTTTCTGCAGAAGAAAAAATATTACAGGAAATACTGTGAAAAATGTCTTCCTCTGTCAAACATTGTTTGGGAAATATTTGAATATTTTACTAGCCACAATTTTGTTGTTGTGAAAATATATTTTATATGCATGAATATGACTTTGACATGCTAAAATGACTTGATTTAGATTTTGTGTTATGTCCTCATGTCTCCTAATTCATTTTACTTTTTGTGTATGTTGTGTATGAGCTTGCTCAGTGAGCATGAGCACATGGGTCATGGTTTCATAGTGTTGTATTACGATTAGTTTTTATTTCACATGACTTTTCAGAGCTCAAAGGATTTACCAAATTTATCTCTAACCACTTAAAATAAATAAATAATTATTTCTTAGCCACAAATGTTAAATAATGTGTCAAAACAAGCAAAATATAGCTGTATACTATACTTTTTATTTAACAAAACATTTTTTTTTAAAAACAGTTTACACCAGTTAACTACACATAAATGGGAAGTTAATATTCTATATCCTGTTCAAATAATGGTTAAAGCAACCGGTGCTGCTTACAAAAAGACCAATCTGGAGCTCTTGAAAGCAGGAGGACTGGGTGCATAAACAAACATTTTTGTCTAGTCTATTTGAAAGAGAACCGATCACACCAGTTGCGTTTCCAGGCACGGTTGTTTCAAGCAAGGAAACGGGAGCGCGCAGGTGTTTTAAACAGTCACGCGCACGTGTTTTAAAAAGTCGCGCGCATCACATCAGCTGTTGGCGCAAGTGATTATCCTCTCATTCGGTATTCAACCGGCTTTCTTTTGCCCACACGAACAAAAATGTATTTGTCAGTCATGCTGCTTCTCGATTCTAAGAACGCATTTGCACCAATATTAGGCCATCTTTATTGTCGAACCCCGCTTTTAAGAAAACTACAATTTAAAAATAATTTTCAACCAGCCAAAGTGGCTAGTGGAGGTGGCTGTCTAACCCGCCACAGCTAAAATCTACCCGCATTTGGCAGGTTGTCTGGTGTTAATGTAAAGCCGTAATAATAATAATAATAATAATAATAATAATAATACATTTCTTGAGCAGCAAAGCCTCACATTAAAATGATTAGTGAAGGATGTTTTGACACTGAATAATGTAAAAATGTATTATTACTATTACTATTGCACATCTTAATTGTACATGCTTTAACTTTAGTATTTTATGTAGTAGCACATAGTGTAAATGTTAAAACACTTCATATCAGTGCATCTGGTTTTAGATGTGCAGAGCTATAGATTTATTTAATGTATTGTACATTAAAGGTAGGGTGGGGTAGGAAATCTTTTGTGGAAAGTTTAAGGAGAGATTTAATTAAATCATAATTTAATCATATCATAATTAGAAATATGTAATATTGTACTATTACAAAGGATTGCTGTTCTATTGAACTTTATCAAAGAATGCAGATTTTTCTTCAATAAAAATAAATAAATACTTCAAGCAAACCAATATTTATGACAACAGTAAATATTTCTTGAGCAGCAAAGCCTCATATTAAAATGTTGTCTTGCAATAATTGGATGTTCTACTTTTGTTTTTATATTAATACATGCAGTCTCAGACAGAATCAGTATGTTCAGTATATTCAAGTTAGGTGAGTAGGAGGCAAACAGCAGCTAACTAATGTTTGGCACAGACAAAAAAAAAATTTTAAAAGGTAAATTTACGTTGTATTTGCTTTTCCATACTATGAAGCAACTGTATTAATATTTAAAAAAACAAAACTTGGGGTCAATCCTTTATTATTGGTATCAGCTCTTCACCTGAAGCCCATCAGATGTTGCTTGTAATGAAAATTCCTGTCATGAATTTTTAATGTTGACAAGAAGGGGCCGTGCGTTGAAAGCCTCATCAGACAAGATTAAAGCCATAGTCCATCTGAATCTTTAATCAATCTCTGCTCAAACAGCCATAGTCTGACTCTGGACCCTGGAGACTCAGTCTATCAGTCTGAAGAGTGACTGGTTTAGAGACTCAAGGAGAAGTTTTATTTTATGTTCAAACTACTTATTTAAAATCAGCTGAAACGACACAATTGAGTTTTTTAGGACAACTTAATTTATGTTCAATGTTTGTGTAACTAATAAGAAGGCCTTCATGAAATCTATTCAGTTTGTCTGAAACGATATACTAAAATTATATAATTTGATCATTCGTTCAGTAACAGAAGAAAGAAATTCAAATATGGTTTGAACAATTATGTGGAGTAAATGATGGGTGGAAATTTTGGGGTGAACTATACCTTTAATACCCAGATTTTTCACATAAAATTGGCAAAAAAAAAGTAGTATTATACTTAAACATGCAGTTAACTGTAGTTTTAGCTAACAAATTATTCTTTTTTTTTATTTAACAAAAAAAAAACGTTTTTTATGATGTAATATAATATATAATTAATATAAATTTAATATGTACAGTGCTCAGCATAATTGAGTACAGCCCATTTATTTCTATCCATTTCTCAGTGAATATAGGCAATGTATTTTGGTGGATTTAAACAAAACAGATTTATTAAACAGATACATTTATTAAAATAATATTTTAGTCACCAAACATATTTAAAAATTGAAAGATAATGCAATTAAATTACAGCAAAATATTGCAACAAACAATTACAACCTACAAAATTGTAATTCAATTCTTTTGCTTCTCTTTTTCCTCTTTTTTTAAATTTGTATTTAATATTTTACTATAACATATACATTTTGGAGTGCTAGTTTTTAGACCATTAACATAAGTTATTTTGTTAGATTAGCTCCAGATTTGGCTTCAGTACTGACTAATCTAATGTATATGCACAAATATAATATTGTAAAGCTTCCTGTTAAAATATGAATTTAAAAGAGATTTGTGAAGGCTGTACTTACATATGCTGAGCACTGTAATTATAATAATAGTAATTATTTTGTATTTTTAATATTTTAATGGCCGGGTAGATTTGATTCATGTGTTACATTAGTTAAATATATGGGCTGCTTTGTTTCCAAAGTTATGTGATTATCTTTAGGTTGGTTTGTGTGGTCAATAAGCTCAATATTTCTTTGTTTTGTAAATTGTTGGCCAAGGCCATCAATGATGGAGGTGTGCAAAGGAAAAACCCAGGTGGTATGGTCCTGTCAGGGGCTGTTCTCTATGCTCAGAATAGAAAGGCTAACAGACAGTGCTGCCTCCTGCCTGTTTATTCTCTTACATCAAAGACGCTCATTGTCGTGCAGTTCATGGGACGCGAGTGTTCTTCCTATAGCTTACCTATGTTGTGAAAATATCTGTACTATAGGTGCTAGCATCCTGCTAGCTTTTTAGTTTAGTTTAGGTAATTTTAGCTCCATTTCTGCCATGTACAGTGGGTTATTACAATATTTAACGCTTTTCCATTTTGAATTGAGCAATTTAGCTGAATCAAGGAATTGCTTACACTGTAAATATAAAAAGAAACACGCTTGTTGAACCAATTTAACTTGTTGATAGTATTTTTAAAAGGGAAGTTAAATTGTTGTTTTATTATTGCAGTTGGTAATCTTTTTTTTGGTGAGTGCTTGAATTGATGTTGTTTGCACTCCATTTATGATTTGTTCATTAGTGTACTGTTGTTTAGTGTATTGTTTGTGTGCTGTTTAACTTTACTGCCGTTATGTTGGTGGCTGTTTTTGCCCCATTGACTTCAATAATAACTGTATTTTTTGATTGCAAAGCTTTTTTTTTTTTTTTTTTTTTTTTTTTACTGTTGCTCATCAGTAGGGCTGTGCGATGAATTAAAATAGAATAGATATCGTGATTTAAATACATTGCAAATAGCTAATCGCAAGAGGCTGCGATATGAAATGTACATACAGTATGTATTATATAATTTCCCCCACCCAGAGCAAATGCGTGACTGCAGTCTTTGTGTGATAGTCTTACTAGCCAATTGAGTGAGCACACTTTTGTTCTGCCCAATCAAAATTGCGCGACCGAACTATGCGGAAAACCCACAATAAAACAAACAAACAGGAAAGCGCGGACAAGCGGGATGATGGCGTCTGCTGCTTCAGAAGCACTAATAGACAAATTCATATCAAATAAAAACAGCATGTTGGTAATATGGGAACATTTTGGAAATAAAGCCACAGACATCGAACAAAAACAGGTCATTTGTAAGAGCTGTTGCATAATTGTTGCCACAGCACGAGGAAATACAACAACCAGCACCTATAAAAGCACCCCAGGCGGCTATATGAGGAGTGCCTTACTAAAAAGTCAACTGAAAGTATTGCTAGTGACACTCAATCTAGTAGCTAGCAACAGCAAAGTACAATTTCAGAGTTGTTTGCAGCTGTTACACCATATGTAAAAAACATCACAAAGGCACCAGGAGATAACTAACGGCATAACTTACTACCGTTTGCTCTGAAGAAAAATTTGTGTTTAATTTCTGAATATTTCTAAACAGATTTGAATAGAAGTTTCAGTTACTTTTTTTAACTAACACTCACTGCATTTTAGCAGTAAGAAGCTATGATACAGAATATTGAGCTGAAGCTTGACTATAAAATTGAATCACAAATCAAATCGAAATCGCAGTGTCTGTACAAAAAAAAATGCAATTTTCCCCAAATCGCACAGCCCTACTCATAAGTTAGTACCATTAACCCTTTAGATCGGCCTGTACAAAAACGTTTCTGGCTTTTATATGGAGTTCTATGGAGAAAAACAACAAATTATAGTGTGTGTATACACTGCGACTGATGACCAACCGCAAATATTATAAATTGTACCTCTTCCTAATAGGGAAAACCACAAATAATGTCCATGTGTCATGGCTGTCCAATTAAAAAAATATCATTTATAATGGAAGTCAATGTGGCAAAAGCAGTCACTAACATAATAATCATTTTCCCAAGATATGTCAAAAAAAGATTGTCACCGAAAATCATTCCAGTTGCTGAAATACAGAGAAAGTTGTGGCCAAATTAAGACTCAAAATCACCCTAGAGTGCATTAAAACATCCCCAACAGCACACAAGCGATAATTTTTAAAGTTTAAATTTTGTGAAACAAACAAAAATTCACATCAATTAATCAGACTTAAATTAAGACTAAATTAAAATTTGTTACACTTAAAAAAAAAATCTATTGAAACTTAATAGACTAAAATATGTAACATTTTAATAACGTTCATTCATTCTTTCATTCACTTTCTTTTCAGCTTAGTCCTTTTATTAATCAGCGGAATGAACAGGCAACTTATTCAGCATATGTTTTACGCAGCGAATGCCTTTCCAGCTGCAACCCATCATTGGGATACACACTCATTCACATGCATATACGGACAATTTAGCTTACCAAATTCACCTATACCACATGTCTTTGGACTTGTAGGGGAAACCGGAGCACCCAGAGGAAACCCACGCAAACAAGGGTAAAACTTACAAACTCCACACTGAAACGCCAACTGACCCAGCTGAGACTCGAACCAGCCACCTTCTTGGTGTGAGACGATCGTGCTACCTACTGCACCACCATGATACCCACTTTAAGTAACATAAAAAACATTTTGTTATGACTTTAATCATATAATATTTTACAGTGCTTTACTCACAGAAATATAACCTCAGCCAATAAAACATCTTCATTTTAGGTGCTTCATGAAGTGTAACCAGTTCAGCTACACACACTGATTCATAGTGTCATTATGAATTATGAATATCACAAGCAGTAGATCTAAAACTGTGTCTCTTCTTTCAATATGTTGGCCCAGCTCACGTGTAGTTTCCTTGCATTTTTTAGCTGTATTGTTTACATGCATTAATGTGATGGTGTCGAGCCGTCGACAACTGTCACTAGCACAGTTACTTGGGTTAAATATTTTATGCTGGATTTGGGAAAAGGGTCACGGCTTCATACACAAACACGCATGCCCTCAAAGTCTTAGAGGAGGAGATGAATAGAGAAAGCAGGAAAGAAAAAAGGAAAGGACGCGGATGCATGAAAACTGCATTAGGCTTCGTCAGCTGCTACAGAGAGCCAGCCAATGAAATATTCAGGAGTGGCGAAGAGATGAATTTTTTAACAGTCTTATCTCTCTGTCTTTGGGACACTCCCTGCTTTCTAAAGAGACTCTGTGTTTGCCTTTAGCCAGTAGGAGGCGCTCTTTTTGTGCAATTTTTAAATCCATTTAAACTGGTGTTTTCTGTCATTTATTAGCTTAAACTTATTGTTCACCTAAAAATGAAATAGTCATGATTTATTCACCATTCACTTCCCACAAACCAGTCTGACTTTCTTCTGTTGAACACAAAAGAAGAATTTTTTTCAAATGTTAGAAACCAGTAACTATTTACTACCGTATTATTTGTTTTTTCCTACTATGGATGTAAATGGTTGTCGATGGTTCTTCAAAATATCTTCTTTAGTATTCAACAGAATAAAGAAACTAATAAAGGTTTGGAATCAGTTTAGGGTCAGTAAATATTGTGTAAATTTAATTTTTGGGTGAACTTCCCCTTTAAGTGCATGATGCGTTTAGTTTTACCCATCATTTTTATTATTATCCGGAACTACAAATTTAAAAGTTTTCACCTCATCCCAATTTTGTTGTGTTTGCTAAATATTTTGGCTCATATTAGCATCTCATTTTTAACTAATTTGCACATTTCCATCAATTACTATTCCATTAAAATCTCCTGAAAATGCATTGAGTCTTTATTAAACTGGATATTAAGAAGCCCATGTTGTGCACCTTTTAAGTTTTTGACCCAGAATCTTTTACCCATTTAACTTTTTTTGGAACCACTATAGAAATCCAGTTTTGTTGTGTTTGGTGTGGAACCCCTAATTCTTCTCAGCCATTTTTTATGTTTACTAAATATTTTGGCTCATTTTATCATACCTTTATCTCAGTTCAACATTTCAAACTGTTGTGCACATTTGCACCAACTGTTGTCCTATTAAAATCACTGATATATATACACACACACACACACACACACACACACACACACACACACACACACACACACACACACACACACACACACACACAGTTGGTCAGAATTATTAGCCCCCTTTGAATTTTTCCCAAATGATGAGCATCATTATTTCCCAAACAAAGCAAGGAAATTATCACAGTATGTCTGATAATATTTTTTTCTTCTGCAGAAAGTCTTTTTTTGATTTTGGCTAGAATAAAAGCAGTTTTAAATTTTTTAAACACCATTTTAAGGTTAGAATTATTAGCCCCTTTAAGCTATATATATATATATATATATTTTGATTAGTCTACAGAATAAACTATCGTTATACAATAACTTGCCTAATTACCCTAACCTGCCTAGTTAACCTAATTAACCTAGTTAAACCTTTAAATGTCACTTTAAGCTGTGTAGAAGTGTCTTGAAAAATATCTAATCAAATATTATTTACTGTCATCATGACACAGATAAAATAAATCAGTTATTAGAAATGAGTTATTAAAACTATTATGTTTAGAAATGTGTTGAAAAAAAAAAATCTTCTCTCCGTTAAACAGAAATTGTGGGGCAAAAATAAACCGGGGGTTAATAATTCTGACTTCAACTGTATATATAATAAATAAAAATAGTTTGCAGTCAAATACAATGAGTATTTATTTTTGCAAAAGAAAAACAATTCTGTACATTTTGTACACAGTTGAGTGTAAAATTGAAGACATTATTTATAAAGATACATGCCTACGAAATTATTTTTAGAGTGTATGAACATGAATGGCATCTGTCGTTCTTGATCTAAAAGCTGCAAAACTACATGCTAAATGCTGAGAGTTTGTGTCTTGTGGTCCAACTTTTTGAGCAATGTTTTTGTTCAATATTGCAGGGTGTGATGTTTAACAATCAGTTTAGGCAACAAACAGTTTACATAACTTGAAACGTAGGTTATTTTATATAAATGTATCAGTAGGAATTGAGGTCCAGTTACCTACATATCTCACTCACTATCCTTGCCACAGCAGAATGAACCACCAATTATTCCAGCATATGTTTTACACAGCAGATTCCCTTCCAGCCACAACCCAGTACTGAACTCATTCACACACACACCCATATTTAGTTTACCTAATAACCCATAGTGCATGTCTTTGCACTGTGGGGGAAACCAGATTTTTACCTACATGTACCAAGTGAAACTAAAACATGTAGTAGTAATGGGTACTTTTTACTTAAATACATTTTGAGGCCGTACCTCTTTACTTTTACTTGAGTACAAAGGTGTAATCAGTACTTCAACTTTTACCAGAGTCGTTTTAAACATGAGTATCTGTACATCTACTTGAGTAAAGGATGTGCGTGCGTGCGTGTGTGTGTGTGTGTATAACTTTACAATTATTATTGTTTACTTTATTTTCCACTTATTTAAAAGTCCTTCTGTCTTGTGTTGATATGCATGTATGTATCCTGAGCTCCTGAAAACCACAAAAAAAAAATCCTTGTGTGTTTGCGCACTTTACAAATAAACATCATTCTGATTCCTAATATTTAAAATTCCTTTAATACTCATTTAGACCATTTAACAGAGATTTTGGAATAAAAGCTGTCAACGTCTTCGCTGTGACTTTGATTGGTATGGGATCTAGTTGAAGTGGCTTTATGCTGACAGTGGTCCAGATTTGTGCCGTATGGTGACACTGCATGACTCGCGATCAGAGAAAGAGAGACAGACAGATTTTGAAAGAGCATGTGTTCGAGCAGTAAACGTATGTTCCGCTCTGATCTGATGGATTTAATGTTACACGACGCAAACCACAGGCTGTAGTTTACAGACCTGGCGTTATATATTACTGTATATCCTTACTGAGGAGCAACCTAATAATGCCAGTTTTATTGACTCAAATGCTAAACATTAGGGTTGTTGACCTGATGTTGCATTTTCTCTGTCGCAATAATGACATAAATTTTTATAATTAGTATTGTCATCATTTAAGTTAATGGTTAAACATTTATTTGTCCTCCATAGAGCTCTTGTTATAAAAAAAAAAAAAAAAAAAAAATATATATATATATATATATATATATATATATATATATATATATATATATATATATATATATATATATATATATATATATATATATAAATTCAAGACGGCGATTGCTTATCACTATATTTCTGTCATATTTTTGTCTTAATTTTGTCCTGCTTTATTACTGCCAATAGAAGAAATATGTTTGAAAAATGGCCCAATGCTAACCTTTGATTTGGCATATCATTCCATTTGCGAAGAGAGGCAGAATGATGGGGCAAACATGACAGAGATCGTCACTTCGAATTCAATGGAACCTTTTGTTTGTTTGTTTTGTAATCTCTTTTGTTTTGTAAATTAATCTAAATTTTAAAGAGCCCCTATTATGCATTAAACAGGTCATATTTTGGTTTGGGGGGTCTCCAACAACAGTCTGATATGCATGCAAGGTCAAAAAACACTTTCATTGTCTAATAATATGCATTTATTTTTAATTATTTGTTCCAGCTACTCTCATATGATTTGTTCAGAGATTCATTTGTTCACAAACCCCTCCTTAGTGCTATGCTAATCTCCACTGATTGGTCCGATGACCCAGTCTGCATTCACCACGAGACTGAGAGAATCACCCACCACGGCTTATCAACAATTTTAAAGTAGTCAGAGTGCAGAGTGTATGTGTGACCCCAATGCAGGAGTGTATTAAAGCAATGCAGTTTAACACCAGTATATTACTCTATTTTTAACCACAAGTAAAAACAGTGACACACATTCAGTTTTAATCCACACAGTGGCAAAGCAGAACTACTTTGAAACTTGATCACCACACATTTTTAGGAACAGTTGACGGTGGCCATGGCAATGACAAACGGCAGAGGATCGCGAGCTCACAAACGCATTTAAATTCGTGAAGAAAGCAGCACGAGCTGCATTTTCAACATGGTTTTAAGAATATAAAGAGTTAAACGGATACACTACAAGCTGTTTGAAGCGAGTACAAGTAACAAAACAAGGTTAGAGAAGCTAGAGAACACAAGGAGGCAACCATTTTAATCACACTCACTTATACTTGTGAAATGGAGGAACAAACTGATCCATGAACTGTGTACTGATAAAGTTCCTCTCAAGCTCTGACAAAGTCCCTTATGTCAGTAGTTTTTTTCTGATCCTTCCTTTAACAAATGGCTGACGAATCCCCTGTTGTAAGCTTGCAGATTGCTGAAGCACTTGTCAGAAAAATTAGGGGAACAAACACAAGGCTGGCTGTAATGCAGAGGACTGCAACGACTGACTCCTCACAGCCTCATCTTTGGTAGGGAAAATAACACAGCGTCTATGCGACTTGATTCAAGCGGGATCTGCTACAGTGTTTGTCTTCCTCTTTTTCTTTCAACAGTGTTTGTGGGCGTGGCTGGGGGTTTAAATTTTTCCAGGTCTGCACACGCAACAAATGGGCAGGGCTCGAGGTTCTCGACGTCACGCTGGCACGGCTAAGGACTCGTTATCAAGACGATTCATTCGAACCACTATGAGTCGACTCTTTTATAGATGAATCAATAGTTTTAAACACGTGGACTTTCTGACTCAAGCCTTAGCTGGACATTTCACTTCACTTAGAGCTGTCTTACACACTGTATGGAAGGTCATTTTCAAAAACCCATAATAGGGGCTCTTTAAAAATATAAATACTGTCACTCGACAGATAGAGGACAATAGCAGGTGCAGCTTAGTGTATTCAGCATTGAACTCCATGGTGTTCTTAATGGGATTGTTGATGTTTTTACTGTAATGAATTTATTAGAATTTATAATATATATAACGACCCACAGCCATCAGTCAAGTTTAGTTTTTGGCTCTTTAGAAGAAAAGGTTTGGGCACCCCTGATCTAAATAAAGGAATATAATTTTTTTTAAGTTCTGTTGTCGTTTACTGTTTAACACAAAAGGAAGATGTTATGAGATATTAGGTATTTTTTTCCTATTTCCGTGTAAAGTGATTAGTTACTTAAATAATAAATTAAATAATAAACCAGTTATAACTTGGCACTGTTAAAGTAGCTGAACATAGTTTATTTACCTACAAATTTTAAGGCAATGTGTTAACTCGCTCTTAAGTAAACTCAACTAATCGGTTTAAAGCAACATTTACTCACTTTTGAACTTTTTCAAATGCTTTTTTGACATTATATATTATTAATGTCTTCATGATCATTTTTAAGAAATTTATAAACAAATGAAATGCTAATCATGAAGCATGATTTGTTGAGTTCGTTTGCATCAGTTTATAAAAAAACAATTGTTTGTTTGTTTGTTTATTTTGTTAGTTAATTTTTATTACATTGTTGTGGTATTTAATATTAACTGTTATTTTATAAAGCTATTTATGCCAATGTCTTTCATTTTTTCTTATTTCCCCAAGAATAAATAAACTAGATTGTGAACTTATAATAAATTTATACTGTAAATAAACAAGATTGTAACTGTTGATTTTATTGTCGGTTCTTTAATTAGTTAAAAAAGAAATTAGATTTTAGTTTCACAAGCTACTACATTTAATATATATATATTTTTTTATTTTGCTCTTGCCAATTCAGTTTGTCATCTAAACATTTGTTGTTACTCGATTATGTAAATGACATTTTACCATGCTAACCGGTTTAAAAATAATCTTTAAAGTAAAGTCAACTAATCACGTTTTACTGTGTAATGTTACTACTGGTTCATCAACTTGAAAGCAACATTATTATTAACAACATTATCATCATCATTTATTTTTGAACACTAAGGAAGGTGTTATGAGATATGAAGTATTTTTTCTTCATTGTGAAAAGTGATTCATTGCTTTACTTAATAATAAACTTATTACTACACTTATATATAACTTGGAACTGTTGAAGTAGCTTAACCTTATAATGAACATCGTTCATTCACTTTTTTAAGTAAACTCAACAAATTGGTTTAAAAGCAACATTTACTCACTTTTTAACTTTTTCAAATACTTTTTGACACACATTGTTCATGTCATTTACAGTATTTCTTCATGATGTTTTTAATATATTTATAAACAAATAAAATGCTAATCATGAAGATTTGTTGAGCTTGTTTTTACAACTTGTATCTGAGGCTTATGAAAATGTTTTTTAAAGCTTTTAAAATAATACTTTGTGATATTTGTTGTTGTTTAGTTAGTTGGTTGATTTTTATTGCCCTGTTAAGTTAATTATCAATGTCATTTATTTCTTTGTGCTTACCCATTTCTAAACAAATTAAATTGTAATGTTTGACAGTTAATAATTCGGTTCTTTAATTGGTTAACTAAGAAATTAGATTATAATTTCACAAGCTACAACATTTAAAATAATTTTTTTATTTTTATTTTGCTGTTGCCAATTTAGTTTGTCATTTAAATACTTGTTGTTACTCGATTATGTAAATGACATTTTACCATGCTAACCGGTCAACTAATCACTTTTTTACAGTGTATGAATGTTAATGACTACTGGTTCATCAACTTGAAAACAACATTATTACTACTATTTATACTATTTGCTTTATGTATTTATCTAACTGAATGTTTGTAATAAGGATTATAAAACCTTAAATGGACTATATGCTAACACTAAATATTGTTTTACTTGGTGCAAATTGCAAATGACTGTATAAATAAAGAAATATAATTGTCATAAATAAAAATTCTGTTGTCGTTTACTGTTGAACACTAAGAAAGGTGTTATGAGATATTAAGAAGTATTTTTTTCTTATCTCATTGTAAAAAGTAATTCATTGCTTTACTTAATAATAAACTTAACATTATAATGCGCATAGTTCATTCACTTTAAGTAAACTCAACTAATCGGTTTAAAAGCAACATTTACTCACTTTAACAATATGTGTCAAAGTATTTGAAAAAGTTAATGTTATTTATTTCTTCATGATGTTTTAAGATATTTATAAACAAATAAAATGCTAATCATGAAGATTTGTTGAGTTTGTATCAGTTGTTTATAAAAAAGTTCTTTTTAAAGCTTTTAAAATAATACTGTGATATTTAAAGTTGTTAGTTAGTTAGTTAGTTAGTTAGTTAGTTAGTTAGTTAGTTAGTTAGTTTGTTAGTTTAAAAAAATGTTTAAAGTAAAGTACACTGTTCACTTTTTACAGTGTATGAATGTTAACGACTGGTTCATCAACTTGAAAACAACATTATTATAAATATATTTTTCATTTATCTAACTGAATGTTTGTCTTTAAGGACTATTAAACCTCAAATAGATGATATGCTAACACTTAATATTGTATTACATTTATATTCTGGTAAAAGAATATAATTTTGAAAATTGCTGGTGTTTTTTTTTTTTTTTGTGTAAATTAGCATAATTTGTTGCAAACTGTGAATTTCTTCTCTTATAAAACCTGCTCCAATTTCTCCATGCTGACCTAATTCAGTTAAATGTATGCAGGCGTTGTGTGTCAGGAGGGTTTTAATTTGCATTGCTCAAGATGTATGTTGCTGTATTTGCTTAAACATTCTGGTGGACTTTTTTTTTATGGATTTTCCGTCAGCGTCATCCATTCTCGCTCTGTCTTTGTGTCTCTCAGAACAGAGCTGTAATGGGCCGAATAATCCGTCTGAGTGACACAGCCATCGCTTTGGAGTCTTTCAGAGACTCAGAGAAGGAGACCAACCCTCTGTACAAAGACTATCACGGTGAGAAGAAACATTTACTGAACAAACTCTTTCATTCAGTTCAAAATATAAAGGGCTCTATTTTAACGATCTAGGCGCAAAGTTTAAAGCGCATGGCGCAAAAGCATTACGGGCAAGTCCGAATCCACTTTTGCTGTTTTGAGGATGGAAAAGTACGGTTTTCAGTCTAAGTACGACGCACAGTCTAACAGGGTTGTGCTAATTCTCTTAATGAGTTATGGGTGTGTTTTGAGCATAATGTGCATTAAACCAATCAGAGTCTCATCTCCTATTCCCTTTAAGAGTCAGTTGCGTCAAGCCATGGCGCATTTGCTCTTTACATGGCGGACTTTGTAAGTGGAAAAACTGAACGCTTCACTAGCGAGAAAACAGTTAAACAGACTCACTCCACTGAAGACATCCATTAGTCTACATATTTATTAAATTTGTTAAGCGCAGATATTTGTTTCAAAATGATTTCTGAATTCAGTTCTAATTTCCAGCAAAAGAATAAATAAGCAGAAATAATGATGTGTGGTCAAAAAGTTATATCCAAACACACGTCCTATTCTTATGCCCCACATGGTGATGCAGACATTTCCAAAATCCAACTGGTGGACAAATCTTGCAACAAATCGCACCATGCATGTCTTGCGCCTTAATGCGGCGGGTGTATGATAGGGCCCAAAGTCTATTCTGTCCTTACTCTGGCATCTCTCTTGCTAAAGATAGACAGACAGATAAACTCTTTCTAACATGTTTATTTGTTGAAGAATGCTGCTTTTGTTCCACTTCATGATGAGTATGTTGAAACAGAGTGAAACCACTGGAAGCTATGTACATACAATAAGCTATTGGTAGGGCCAGACGGAATCTGCAGACGTTTTTTGCTATTTCTGCAGAGAATTTTGGTAAAAATCTGCGGATTTCTGCGGAATTATTTTGGTAGCATCATAACTAAAACCTTAATACATGAAATAAAAAGTAATATCTTTAAGTTTTATTTAATGTTTCAAATGCAAATCCAATTAGATCCACTTTATTTGGTAAACAAAGCAAGTCTCTCATATAATATATCTACTAAAAGACAGAAAATATTACTGTACAAACTGCATCGTATCATTCAGATAAACATTTTCATATTAGTCAGTATTATTACTGTAATTAATTAAAAAACTGAATAAATATAGACTTACACACTTATTTACTCAAGTAAATAAACAGAATTAATGATAGGCTAAAAATCTGCAGAATTCTGCGCGCGCAGATTCCATGTGGGCCTAGCTATTGGTTTCTCCATATACAGTTGAGATCAAAACTATTAGCTGGAATTATCATTATTATATAATTCCCTAATAAGAATCATAAATACCTAAATGAGTACACCCCTCACAAATCTCTCTTTTAAATGAGTATTTTCTGTTGGAATATTATATTTGTGGATAGATTAGTTAGTAATAGAGCTAAAACTGGAGCTAATCTAACAAAATAAGTTAAGATAAACATCCAAAAAATTTGTAGCCAAACTTTTTGTGTTGGAGAAATATTACATAAAAATTCTGAATAGTGGAAAAATCAAGAAAAACAAAATGTATTTAAAATTTGGTTGAAATTTTGAAGCTTGTTTTTTTTTTTTTTTTTTTGCAACATTTCACATTAATTTATAGGTATTATCTTTATATTTGTAAACATTTTCAGTAGTATTATCTTTATATTAAAGTAAAAAATTATGTTTTTATAAATATATTTGTATTTATTATTTAAAAATTTATTATATATTAATATAATATATAATAAAATATATAATGTAATATATATTAATAATTTTAAAAATTATGTATTCATTAATTTCTTTTCTTTTCGGCTTAGTCCCTTTGTTAATCAGAAGTCGCCACAGCAGAATGAACCGCCAACTTATCGAGCACATGTTTTATGCAGCGGATGCCCTTCCAGCCGCAACCCAACACTGGGAAACACCCATACACTCTTGCATTCAACCACATACACTACAGCCAATTTAGCTTATTCAATTCACCTATATCGCATGTCTTTGGACTGTGGGGGAAACGGGAACACCCGGAGGAAACCCATGTGAACACGGGGAGAACATGCAAACTCTACACAGAAATGCCAGCTGACCCAGCCAAGGCTCGAATCAGCGACCTTCTTGTTGTGAGTTGATCATGCTACCCACTGCGCCACATTGCAAAAGTGAACTTAAACTCTGTATGTTTCTCATCACCATGAAAGTCTTTGTACAGTGAGTTGGCATATGGCCTTTCAGTGCATACTACTTGCATACGATGAAAAATTATAAATGTAAAAATATAATAATAATAATAATAAAGGACAGAATGGTAAGTGCCCAAAAGACCCTCCTCCTCTGCAGTCCGGCCACAGAGAGGTTTGAGCCAGCATGAAAATATTGATTCTGCAACTCTGCGGCCTCGAGGGCTGTGTGTGTGCTTTTGTGTCTGTGCATGTCTGTGTGTGTGTGCTAGTGTGTGTGTGTGTGTGTGTGTGTGTCGTGGCAGCTGAATCTCCCTCTGGCTTGTCTGCCAAGGAGCACGTCTGATTGAACACGGCCACACTAACAGGAGCTGACAGTCAGAGAGAGTCCACCCGGCCTGCCCCTCTACACTAATGCACTTTACTGACTGTGTGTGTGTGTGTGTGTGTGTGTGTTTGTGTGCGTGTAGTCAGTAAGACCGGATGATGCAAAAGGGATGAATAAGATGAGGGACCAATGAAAACAGATGTTTTTGAAGGAAATGTAAAAGGTGTTTGCCTGTGTAAAATCTTTTGGTTTGAGATCTTGGTTTAAAATCTTATATGGTATATATATACATATATAATCAAATTGCTTCGTGTGTGTGTGTATATATGTACAGTGTATATATATATATATATATATATATATATATATATATATATATATATATATATATATATATATACACACACACGAAGCAATTTGATAATATATATATATATATATATATATATATATATATATATATATATATATATATATATTATCAAATTGCTTCGTGTGTGTGTGTATATATATATATATATATATATATATATATATATATATATATATATATATATATATATATATATATATATATATATATATATATATATATATATATATATATATACACACACAGTTGAAGTAAAAATATTAGCTCTTATCCCTTTAACTGCTCCACCAAGAAAAAAAAAAGATTGGACTGCATTTCTTAACTCCTAATGTCACTATAGTTAACACTGTTATGTTGGTTTATGGTAAAAGTACCAGAATTAATACACTGTAAAACCCAACAATCCACTTTATCAATGAGTGTAGTTAACTCAAAATTAACTGAAAGTTAATTCTACTCATTTGAAAAGAGTTTTGAACTCATTAGTTAATTAAATACCTCATTACTTCAACTTAAATGAAGTTCACAGTACTTAGTTTAACAGATTAGTTTAACTCAAATGGTTTGTAGCAATCGGTTTCCTCAAATGGTTTGAGTTGTCTTAACTTATTGGGTTTTACAGTACTCAGTTGATTCAAGTTCTCTTCATTTATTGGGTTTTATTGTGCTCAAATTGCTTCGTTTACTCGAATGGATTAAGTTCACAGTACTCATTAGGATTAGTTTTTGAACTTGAATGGTTTGTTGCAATCGGTGTCCTCAAATGGTTTGAGTTAACTTTTTGGGTTTACAGTGTACATACAGTTGAAGTCAGAATTATTAGCCCCCTTTGAAATGTATTTTCTTTTTTAAATATTTTCCAAATGATGTTTAAAAGAGCAAGGAAATTTTCACAGTATGTCTGATAATATTTTTTTCTTCTGGAGAAAGTCTTATTTGTTTCATTTCCGCTAGAATAAAAGCACTTAAAAAAAACATTTTAAGGTCAAAATTTTAGCCCCTTTCAGCAATTTTTTTCCTAATTACCCTAACCTGCCTAGTTTACCTAATTAACCTAGTTAAGCCTTTAAATGTCACTTTAAGCTGTATAGAAGTGTCTTAAAACTATCTAGTCAAATATTATTTACTGTCATCATCAAAAAATAAATCAGTTATTATAAATGAGTTATTAAAACTATCATGTTTAGAAATGTGTTGAAAAAAAAATCTTCCCTTCGTTAAACAGAAATTGGGGTAAAAAAATAAACCAGTGGTCTAATAATTCCTACTTCAATTGTATACTGTAAAAAATCTGAAAATATGAAGTGCAAGACCAATTTATTTAAAAACATAATCAAAATAAAACATTTTTGAACTCTTTTTGAAAAATGTTTATTTTTTGAAGTATGACAAAATATTTCAGATTCTCACTTGATGTTTTTATTTTTCGCAATAAAACCCATATCAGGGCCGGAGTGGGACTCCTTTTCAGCCCTGGAGTTTCAAGCCTTAGACTGGCCCACCTCAGTTCACAACTGACTATATTAAAATAAGGTAATTTCCAATTCAGTTTCTAATGACACGATCACGTCTTTTTCAAGAAAACAGCTGCTTTAGAACTTCAAATGTTCAACAACCCAAACAGTATTATATGTCTTAACAATAAAAAGGGAAAGTAATAATAATAATTACTTAGGTGAGTTTCTGACCACTGCACCACAATGGCGCTGTTACGCTGATGTGTCTGGAATAAAAAATAATACTTTCTATTGATGGCTTAATCTTTTTCTCCCCTTTTTAGATTTCTGATCAAGTTTTGTCAGATTTATTAATACAGTGAATCATCTGATTTTCATTAAGCAGGTGTAATATTCATTAATATTAATTATTCAAACTCTTATATTCACTAAGGTGCCGCTGTTTGGGGTCAAATGATAGTTACGTCATCATTAACCTGCTGGCTGCATTTTGTTCATGGGGCTGCGAGAAAATAAATTAAAAGAGCGGAGCTGCGTCAAAATAATGAATAAAAAGAGAGAGGCTATGGTCAAATGAATAAATAAAGGAAAAAAGTGCGACTGCTGAGAGTGCAAGCAGCTAGGGACACCCGCCCTCGCGGCCAAAAAACAGACTGGCCCACCGGGAATTCTCCCAGTCGTCTCGATTAGCCAATCCGGGCCTGACCAATATCAAGTGTAATAGTGTGCAACAGATCCATGTTTGATTTTTTTTTTTTTTTTTTTTTTTTTTTTTTGTGAACCAACACTGCTGTGTGTGTGTAAACCATTATTTAAAACAGTCACTCTTTAAGTGACCTTAACAGTCATTATTTAAAACAATCAAAATATGGTCATCCGTTTGGTAGAGCTTGCAGTTAGTTAATAATGCATTAGTAAATAATGAACTATGATTAAGAAATGCTTTGCAAGATTATTAATGCTTAGTTTATGCTAGTAAATAGATTAACTAATGGACCATTATTCGTTTGATATATTTTTTTTAATCTTTTAACCACATGGCGAACACTTAATCTGATTTAAAGGAAAAAAACAGAATGTTAGGACTAAATTTTATTATGTAAACTAAAATGTTAACCATAAAAGCATGTGGAAAATCTAAATACACTTACAAAATAGTAAAAATGGCAAAAAACACATATAAATTCGGTGTTGTAAATGTATTTTTTTAGTTTGCTTTGTCTTATGTCATGTCTTTATGGGACTCCAGGGTGTCCACCGGGCCTTAAAAAGTCTTAATGTCTTAAATTTCAAAAACTAAATTATAGGCCTTAAAAAGTCTTAAATTATCTGGAATATTGTGTTGTGTGTCTTTAATCATTTTTAATCCAATTAGAAAACGAAACCAGTGTATCCATTGTCTAATATAAATATATATGATGTTACAGGGATAGTTCACCCAAAAACGATAATTATTTCATCATGTTATGGAGGTTATTATAAATATTATGGAAGTAACGGGTGCTAGCAACCAACATTCTTTAAAATATCTTCTTTTTAACAAATAAAAGAAACTTGAGGCTTAAAAATGTGGGATTTTGAGTAACTTGCATATACCACATATTATGTTAAATAATCCATATAATGATATCAGTTACCTTGATTTTCCTCTGTCCTACTAAAGCTAACCGATCGGGCCGACATCCATTCACTAACCAACAATCCATATCAATAAAAAAATTTTAAAATTACAATTGCAAAGAGATACACTTTACAATAGCTGTTAAACATGTTTTTACAGCAATTTCTCCAAATGGACCCTTTTCACATTTCCGGGTTTCTCAGTAGTGGAGACATCATAGCTGGGTAAACGTAGAGCTCAGTGAATGGGAGAGTACAACAAATAACTTTTCTACAATTCTATTTGCTGAAATAATAAAAGCAAAACTCCACGATGGTGTTATCAAGGCTTTCAGAAAAAGGAAAAACAATAGTGTGAGACTAAAGACAAAATAACGTCAAAATTACTCTCAGCTTCATAGACGCTTCATTAGAAACACCTTGCATAAGCGCTCATTCATTTTTTTGTAATTTGATGCAAAGATGATATTATACATTCATTAATGCATGTACATCTTCATACGATTTTTAAAAAATCTAAATATTAAAAACTTTTAAAGATTTAAGATTATGATGACCGTTAAACGTGTCATAACAGTCTTGTGAAAAGGGTCCATTAAATTCCCTTATCAGGGAAAGAAAACTAAAATTGCACAGCTCCTCATGATAATAACAGAGCAATATATCCCTTTACCGTATCTTTCATTCATACAAACACTATTTACAGTAAAGGGGAGTAAACATAATATTTATAAATAAGCATGAAATTTAAGGGTTTATAGCAGAAACACATTAGGTTGAATAAAAGTTACACACAATCAATTCTGACCAAAAGTCAACAAATAGACTACCGGTCAAAAGTTTGGGGTGAGTAGGATTTTAAAAATATTTTAAAATAAGCTTCTCCTGCTCACCAAGGCTGCATTTATTTCATCAAAATACAGTACAAATTGTAAAATTGTGAAATGTTATTGCACTATAAAGTTGCACTATATTGTTCAAAAGTAGTTTATAATATAAATAAATCATTTATTCCAGTGAATTTATTTTAATGAGGAATTTTCAGTTCATTTCTCCAGTCTTCAGAGTCACATGATCCTTCGGAAATCACTCTAATATTTATTATTATTATTAATTAATTAATTAATTAATTTATTTATTTATTTATTTATTTATTTATTTATTTATTTATTTATTTATTTATTTATTTATTTATTTTATTTATTTATTTTATTTTATTTTATTTTATTTTATTTTTATTAATAATGTTAATAGTAATAAAAGCAATAATGACTGGAGTAATAATTTTATTTAAAATTACACACAATAAGACAATAATTCTTGTTTTGACACATTAAAATATGTTGCTAAGAGATAATAGCATTTGGTGGCAAGCAAAAAAAAAAAAAAAGAAATTCCATTGGGCCAATAGAAATAGTCATTAGTGTTTAGTCCAAATTTAAAAAGTCTTAAATTTGACTTGATGAAACCCTGGGACCCACTTGAAAATGAGATGTTTGTGTCTGAAGGGGTTATCCTTTAAATAAATGAAAAAAAAAAAAATATATATATATATATATATATATATTATAATAAACTATATAACATAATTGAGAAAATCTGATTTTAATGCTGTCTGAAGGAGGAGAGGCAACGCGGTGGCACAGTAGGTACTGCTGTCACCTCACAGCAAAAGGTCGCTGGTTCGAGCCTCGGCTGGGTCAGTTGGCGTTTCAGTGTGGAGTTTGCATGTTCTCCCTGCGTTCACGTGGGTTTTCCCCGGGTGCTCCGGTTTCTCTCACAGTCCAAAGACATGTGGTATAGGTGAATTGGGTAGGCTAAATTGTCCGTATGTGTGAATGAGTGTGTATGGATGCTTCCCAGAGATGGGTTGCGGCTGGAAGGGCATCCACTGCGTAAAACATATGCTGGATAAGTTGGCGGTTCATTCCGCTGTGGCGACCCCTGATTATTAAAGAGACTAAGCCGAAAAGAAAATGAATGAATGGAGGAGATGGGAGCACCTTTTGGGGGGGGGGGCACCTTTTTATGCTTTTTTTAAGCTTATTTTCAGTGTCTGGTATTGGTGGTGCCTGCTTTATCTTTTCATGTGTTTTGTGTGTGTGTCCTCCTGTAAAGGTCAGTGTGTTTACAGTTTTCCCTCCTCATTTCCGCCCCCTGCCCTGCTTCTTTCTTGCTCTCATTTTCCGAGTGTGTACAGAATGGCCAGAGGGGGTGGGGCTTACAAACACTAACCACATCACATGATTTCATCTAAGTATTTATTTATTTGTTTACAGTACTTAGATGCGTTACACACACACGCACAAATTACAAACAAATTACCTTAACCTGCCTAGTTTACCTAATTAACCAAGTTAAGCTCTTAAATGTCACTTTAAGCTTTATAGAAGTATCTTGAAAAATATCTAGTCAAATATTATTTACTGTCATCATGGCAAAGATAAAATATTGCTGGATTATTAGAAATTAGTTATTAAAACTATTATGTTTAGAAATGTGTTGAAGAAATCTCTCTGTTAAACAGAAATTGGGGGAAAAATAAACAGGAAGGCTAATAATTCACCTACAGTATACCGCATGTCTTTGGACTGTGGGGGAAACCAGAGCACCCGGAGGAAACCCAGGCCAACATGGGAAGAACATGCGAACTCCACACAGAAATGCCAACTGCCGGGATTCGAACAAGTGACCTTCTTGCTGTGAGGCGACCGTGCTAAGCACAGAGCCAAAATAATATTTAAAAAGAATTTTTTTTTTTAATAAATTGACAAATGTTACAGGTTGCCCAGGGTTGTTACAGGGATCCCAAATCTTATAAACAGGAATCTAGTGAGGCGGAGAGTAAGCATCTCAGCATTTCAAGTCTGATACAGTAAAAAATGTCCTGTATCCACTTTAGAAGCATGCACGTCTGGCTAAAATTGTGGTAAAAGCAACAACCTTGCTGGTCACGGACTGATTGACTTAATAGAGAAAAAAAAATCCACAATGATGCCTCTTGTACATCTTTTGGTAGAAACCAGTGTCATTTACAGTCAAAAAAACTTGCTGGTTGAATAAAAGTAGCTTTATGTAAGGAATTATTATTATTATAATATATTAATAAAACTAACTTCAAATCTGAATTTCCCAGGGAAATGAATAATTTTGGCCTTGACTGTGTGTGTGTGTAAATAGTTATCATGACTGTTTTAAGATGCTGTTTTAAAATATTATTATTTATGATCATTATTCGTATTTATATGATATCATTATTCATATGATATCCTATCATTATTGTTTATTATGATATGTTATGATATGTTAATTATTATTATTATTATTTTCTAAAGTTATTCATGTTCATGTTGTTCATTTCTTCTAGCTTTCATGTTTATAAACAAATTAGATGCTGATTGTTGACATTTCATGAGTTGATTCTTTAATTATCTCCGTTACCTTCCTTGACTTATGTTTGTGAATAAATTAGATTTTTCTGTCACAAGTTACTACATTTATGATTGTTTTTGTTTTGTGAGAAAATTCAATTTGTCATTTTTACGTGGCGTTATTTGATATATGAAGAGTTCAGATGCAAAAACCTCTAACTGCCATCTTGAATTTTCTTCTAGAATGTACATTTTTCTCAGCCTCTTATGTTTATATTCAGTTATTTCATGTTAAAAGTTATGAAAATAACCCATTACTTGCCATAAAAGTGAATCTGAACTCTTCAAATGTTCTGTAAATTAGATTTTATCCGGCTTATGTTTTAAAAAAATATTTTACATGCTGAATGTTTACATTTCATTAGTTCTTAAATAGTTTATCCTCATAAAATGCTCATAAAGTCACTAATAAATTAAAATGTAAGGTTTAAAATAAATGATTTTTTTACATTTTGTTGTATTTTGCTTTGCCATAAGGTCTTCTAGACCACAATGTCTGTGTAGATGTACATGAGGCCACTCTTTCTTTCTTTTCTGTGCCGCGTCCACAGCACAAAGCATGTTGGGAGTCCTGTCACAGCGAATCAACTCCAGCAAAATCAACCTAGCGCACACACACACACACACACACACACACACTTACTCACAGAGCCCACCATACCCCCCTTCCCACACACACGCACATACATTCACAAACGCAGCACACACACACGACACACATCCTCTCATCCTGGTCTTCAGTGCTTCTCTTAATGTCACATTTCTACAAGAGAGAAGTGGATGGAGGGAGGAATTAAAGAGAGATGGAGGGCGAAAAAGCTTTCCGTCTTCCCATCATGCCTCTGTGCCGCCTGACCTTGTTTTCCCCCCGTCCTCCTCTCTCTCTCTCTCTCTCTCTTTCTCTCTCATGCCGTTCTCGTTTGTTTTGGTTTCTGCCCATTGGTGCAGCTAATAAAATAATGGTTGATACAATGCTATAGTGGCCAGTGTGAAAGGTGATCGCAGCAGAACTCAGCAGACAATGAAAGATGTGCTCTGTTTAAGTGTGTAATAAGCAAAAAAAAATGTTTGCTACGGGAAGAAACTGTGTAGTCCGAAGTGCTATATTTATTTAGCAATAATTAGCTCAAACAAATGGATTTTAATTTCATTGCAATTCAAGAAAAATGTCATTAAAACTAGTTAACTCTCAGAAATGTACAGAAATGATTGATATGTTTTAGTTAGATCAGTGATTATACTGCATGTTAAATCAGCAATGCTTTAGAAATATTCCTAAATATATATGTTCAAATGGTAGGGCGTCACGGTGGGGCTATAGGTGGATCGAATTAACTAAATTGCGGTTGGGTGGCACAGTGGGTAGCACGATTGCCTCACAGCAAGAAGGTTGCTGGTTCGAGCCCCTGCTGGGTCAGTTGGCATTTCTGTGTGGAGTTTGGATGTTCTCCCCGTGTTGGCATGGGCTTCCTCCGGGTGCTTTGGTTTCGCACACAAATCCAAAGACATACACTATAGGTGAATTGAATAAGCTAAATTGGCCGTAGTGTATGAGTGAATGAAAGAGTGTATGGGTGTTTCCCAGTGTTGGGTTGCAGCTGGAAGGGCATCCACGCTTTAAAACATATGCTGGATAAGTTGGCGGTTTATTCCGCTGTGGTGACCCCTGATTAATAATGGGACTAAGCCAAAAAGAAAATGAATGAATGTTCAAATGGTAAATTTAAGAAAGTTATACAAGTTTATTGGTATAAAACGTGCATATTTATCATAAATATTATGTGAATATTTAACATTTGAGAAATCTGACTGAAAACAATTTAAATATGTCGTTTTTCAAAGTTGATTTGTCAAAAAAATACTTTCAGTAAGATTTTATTTGGACACAGTTTCGAATCCTTCAGCCTTCAACCTTCAGTTTCCAACAGAGCCATTTTAATCGACTTCTTTGGACCATTTATCTTCTCTTATCATGTCCATTATTTTAGTTTTCTTTTTTGTTAATTTATTTATTTATTGTTTATTCTTTTAATTTTCTTTGTTTTGTTTAGTTTTTTAGTTTTATTTATTTATTTATTTATTTGCATTCATAAAATGTAGTGTTTGTTTTGTTTCAATTTATTTATTTATTTATTTTTAAATATTTTTGTTGTTTTGTGCTTTGTGTTTTGATTTTTTTTTATTTCATTATATATATATATATATATATATATATATATATATATATATATATATATATATATATATATATATATATATATATATAATTTTATCTTATTTTTATCTTTTTCATTAGTTTTTTTTTTCTTTTTTTATTCATTTTAATATTTAGTTTTGTTTAGTCATTGTTTGTATTTTAATAGTTTGTGCTTTGTGTTTGTACAGATGTTTTGGGCTTTGTTTTTTCAGTATTATTATTTTTGATTTGTTTTTATTTATTATTTTAATTATTTTTTGTTGTTTTGTGCTATATGTTTTTATTGTTTTTACTTTTATTTAATTTTTTATTTAATTTTATTTTTTACCGATTGTTTTATTTGTTTTTTGTTGGTTTTTATTCATTTTAATATTTAGTTTTGTTTAGTTATTTTTGTATTTTAATTTTTTTATTTTATTTTGTGCTTTGTGTTGTGTGTATATATATATATATCTATATATATAATATATATATATATATATATATATATATATATATATAATATATATATATATATATATATATATATATATATATATATATATATATATTTATTTATTTATATATGTTTTGGGCTTTGTTTTTTCATTATTATTTTTATTATTTTCGATATGTTTTTATTTATTATTTTAAATATTTTTTGTTGTTTTGTGCTTTTTTTATTATTTTTACTTTTTTTTCATTATTATAATTTTTTTATTTTATATTATTTTTATCAATTGTTTTATTTGTTTTTTGTTTTGTTTTTTTATTCATTTTAATATTTAGTTTTGTTTAGTATTTTTTTGTATTTTTAACAATTTTTTTTATTTGTGCTTTGTGTTTATATATATATATGTGTTTTGGGCTTTGTTTTTTCATTACTATTATTATTATTGATTTGTTTTTATTTATTATTTTAATTGCTTTTGTTTTGTGCTTTGTTTTTATAAATTTTTTTTTGTGTGTGTTTTTAATACTTTTTATTTTATAATTTTTTATTACATTTTTTGTTTTTTATTATTATTTATATTATATTTTATTTTATCTTATTTTTTATCCGTTTTTTTTATTTGTTTTGTTTATTTTTTATTTTGTTTATTTATTTTAATATTTTGTTTTGTTTTGTTTTTAATTAATGTTTTTATGCTTTGTGTTTTTTTGTTTTTTTGTGCTTTTATTATTATTGTTATTTTTGTTTTGTTTTGTTTCGTTATATACCGTTTATACATCCAGCATGCTAATACAATCTCCAGATTAAGTTTTATTAACTTGCGTGCTTGGCAGGTCTCCTGTATGTCCGTCAGTTTCCCCGTCTGAACTGTCTGACCTCTGAGTCCCTGACACAAAAGACCTGGCCTTCAAACTCAAGAGAAGACAGTTCACCATAGAGGTGAGTCCACAATAATTAAATCACAATGCCACAAGTTACAATAATCTCCTTTTATATAACTTATGTTCATATTTAGTCTGGTTCGCCTCATTTATTCAAGTATATTTTTCATCTTTCTATCACATATTCATGCATCCTTTATCTTAAAGGGATAGTTCTATAAAAAATGAAAATTGACATAATTTACTCACTCTTTACTTATTCTAAAACGAGCTACTGTTGAACACAAAAGAAGATATTTAGAAGAATGTTGGATACTGAAAGCCATTGACTCCCAGTGTTTCCTACGATGGAAGTCAAAGGCTACCGATTTCCAGCATTCTTCTAAATATCTTCTTTTGTGTTCATCAGAAGGAAATAAAGTCTGAAACCCCTTGAATGGTGGAGTAAATGGTGAGTATATTTTCATTTTAGGATTAACCGTCCCTTTAAAGTCTGTTAGTTTTATTGGCGAGCAGGGCTAGGTGCTTAAAACGACTCCTCATAATTGCTAATTTCATTTCCCTCCCGCTTGTCTCCTGAGCCACTGCACATATTAGGAGGTCATGATTATGAATTGATGTCCGCATTAGCTGTGCTTCACTAGTTCCTGTTTATTTTTCAGAGCTATTGAGTGTCAATTTAAAAGGTTGAAACTATTGATTTTCAGCTGCACCTCTTCCCAGAATAACCTCAAACACTCTGGCGTCTCATAAATATAGTTCTTGTTTAATGTCTAAATTTCATTGGTAGTTTATATACTGCTTTGATGGTTTCACTCAGAAATCATGTAGATGCTGCGTTGTCTTTGGGAAATATAACTACTCTAGGATGTTGGTTAAAATCAACACTGTAGAATCTACAGTAACTTACTTGTAGCAGTTCGCCAGTAACTTACTTTAAATCAGTTACAGCAAAAATACTGCGTTTACATTTGCAGCACAATTTATCTCGCTGTGTATGTATTTACAATATTGTATATCTCTATAGTATTTTTCGGAGTGGAACTTTCTCACTCATTTAATGGTTTCTCAAGCATTGTATTGATTAAATCAAACCTTTCCTTTAGGTACATTTGTCTGATTTACATTGTGCATTTTACAATCTATTTTATTAGATTCAATTTATTGTCATCACACATGTACAAGTACAAGGCAACGAAATAAATGAAATGTTTATACAGCCTGTTGAATTTATGTGCAGTGCTTAAACAAGTAAATATTCAATGTAATATCATTACATTACAAGTTTCCCGTTCAAATTTTATTTGTCACATACACCGTTCAAATACAGTGAAATATAGAGTATAATAAGAAGTAAATACACAGACAGACAGACCGATGAATAAAGGTTTCCAAGAGGGCCATTTTAACCATTTTAAGTTACTTCTTTTGAACCAGTACCTCCCTCTTATCATGTTTTTTTGTTTTGGTTTGTTTTGTTTAGTTGATCTGTTCAGACTGTTTTGTTTTGTGTTTATATTATTATTATTTTGTTTTATTTTTTTATTTTTTTAATATTTGTTTTTGTTTTGTACTTTGTTTTTGTATGTTTTGTGTTTATTTTATTATTATTATTATTATTTTATTTAAACTGTTTTGTTATTTATTTATTTATTTATTTATTATATTTATTTATTTATTTATTTATTATTCTATTTATTTATTTATGTGCAGTGCATTAACCAAGTACATTATTTAATGTAACTTTGTTTTGTTTTTTGTTTTGTTTTGTTTGTTTTGTTTTGTTTTGTTTTGTTTTGTTTTGTTTTGTTTTGTTTTGTTTTGTTTGTTCAGACTGTTTTGTCTGTTTATTTATTTTTTATCATTTTATAAAATTTTTTGTTTTGTTTTTATTTTTTTATTGATTTTATTTATTTTGTTTGGTTTTGTGCTTTGATTTTTGTATGTGTTTTGTGTTTTTATTTATTTATTTTATTTAAAATGTTTAGTTTTGTTTTGTGCTTTATTTATTTATGTGCAGTGCTTAACCAAGTACATTATTTAACGTAACATTATTACATTACAAGTTTCACATTCAGTTGTCACATACACTGTTCATATGCAGTGAAAAATGGAAGTATAATAAGTAGAACACAGACCTTTTTTAGATAGATAAATAAAGGTTTCCAAAGGTTTTTAACCATTTAAATTGACTTCTTTGAACCATTCACCTTCTCTTTTCATGTCCTTGCTTTGTTAGTTTTTTGCTTTTATTTTTGTGTTTATTTTATAATTATATATTTTTTTATCATTTTATTACTTTTTGTCATTTTCTTTTACGTTTTTAGTCGATTTTAATTAATTTTTTTATTTTGTTTGTGTTTAGTATTTTTTTATTATTATTTTAGTTACATTTTTAGTTTGTTTGTGCTTTACTTATGTGCAGTGCTTAACCAAGTACATATGCAATGTAATATTATTACATTACAAGTTTCACATTTCAAATTATCACATAACCATTCATGCAGTGAAATATTGAGTATAATAAGAAGAACAAACACAGACCATTTTAGACGAATAAAGATTTTCAACAGGGGCCATTTTTAACCATTTTAAGTGACTTCTTTTGAACCATTTACCTCCTCTATCATGTCCAACTTTGTTTGTTTTGTGTTTGAGTTGAGTTGAGTAGGTCTGTACAGACGGTTTTGTTTTGTGTTTATTTTATAATTATTATTTTTTTATTATATTATTTTATAGATTTATTTATTCATGTTGTATTTTTTTATTTGTATTTTTTTAATTCTTAAATTAATTTGAATTTTTTTATTTTGGTTTTGTGCTTTTGTTTTTTTTTGTTGTGTTTTGTGTTTATTTATTTATGTATTATTTTACTTATTATTATTATTAAATTTTTTCTGTTTTGTTTTGTGCTTTATTTATGTGCAGTCTTAAATAAGTACATTATGCAATGTAACCTTATTACATTACAAGTTTCAAATTGTCCATACACCGTTCAATGCAGTGAATATGGTCCATGTTTTGAACTCATGTCCACGATTGGTCTGTACAGATTGCTTTGTATTTTGTTTATTTTTGAAGTTATACTTTCCTATTTTCTTAGATTTTTTAGATATATTTTTTTATATTTTAATTGATTTTAATATTTTTTGTGCTGGTTTTGTGCTTTTGTTTTTTTGTATGCGTTTTGTTATTTATTTAATATTATAGTATTATTGTTGTATTTTATGTTTTTGTTTTGTTTTGTGCTTTATTTATGTGCAGTCCTTAACCATAGTATCATTATTTAATGTAAATTATTAAATTACATTATTAAATACAGTAAAATATACTATAATAAGAAGTAAAAACACAGAATGAATGAATAACAGATGAATAATAGACAGATGAATAAAGGTCATAGTTATAGAAAATAAGACCAAATATATAAAATATTTCAAATTGTAATTGAAATAGATTCTTTACTTCCCTTTTCAGTGGAAAAGTAATCTGATTACAGTAACCTTGCTTCTTTGTACCTAATTACAACCTCTATGCTGGTCATGATATGTCATTATACAGTCCTCGTAAACCACATACACAAGTACAACACACACACACACACCCACACACGCACACTTTCACGCCACTAGAGCCTGTCCATCCAAGTGTAGACGAGTGAAGGGCCAGTGCTCTTACCGAAGCCCTCATCATTGGCCCCTAATAAGTTATCCAGTGCTGAAGCTGTTAATAGTTAATCAGGAAGGAAAAGTCTATTGTGTGGGTCTGGACCAGCAGTCTTTAGTCTCTAAACCACTCTCTGAGGCGCAGAACCTCTCTCCACTCCTCACTAGATTTATAGGCTCAATAAAAGTCAGGTGCTTTCCTTCTCAATGGCCATTTAATGACTCTGAGTTGT
>NC_079441.1:13850597-13885597 GCF_903798145.1 Danio aesculapii | reverse complement strand
CAGGAATTTATGATTCATTATTCTGCATTTTTAATGATGCCGTATCAACATGTGGTTCCCTCGATAAATATTAATTGTCAGATTACAGTGGATGCTTTATTTTGATAATTATTCATCATTATATTGCTAACATTTTGCTTTTTTAAGTTTATCGTCAGAAAAGCATAAACAAAACAATATTTATCTTATCTTATTTTTGTTGTTGTTTTGACATTGGACATCAAATTGTGGAAATGTTTATATTATCACTACTACTACTACACTACTACTAATATAATAATAATAATAATAATAATATATAATAATAATAATAATAATAATATATAATAATAAAAAGTTCAGAAATTGTATTATTATTGTTATTGTTGTTGTTTTTGTTATTATTGTTGTTGTTATTGTTGTTATTATTATTACAGCTTTGAAATGAGACCAGTATAGAAATGGGCATGCTCATTTTGTTTAATTTTCTTATTTCATTTATAGTGCTGTGAATGAAGGAAAATTATATTTTTTTTATTTATTTAAGAACATTTTTTGTAATATTATGCAAAAGGTTAACAAGTGGGATCAAATACAAATGGAAGAACAAAGAACAGATATTTAAAAAAACAACAACGATAAATAGTCAGGTACTGGCAGGTGTGTGTTTGTGTGCGTGCATGTAAAGGTAATGGGTGGGCAGATCAGTACATAAATAAGAGAACAAAAAAATAATATATATACACGCACACAACATGCATAACAGTAGAAAATTATTATAGGTCACATATCAATAACTGAAGCAAATAATAGCTATATAAACACAATGATAGTAATGTAATGATTAAAATAATGATGGTAAAAAAGACAACAGTAATAATAACACTGACAACAATATTATAATAATACTAATTACAAGTACTACACTAACTACTACTACAGCCATTACTAATTTTACTACTACTACTACTACCACAACTGCAACAACGACTACTGCTACTACCACCACAACTACCACTGTTATTGCTACCCTACAACAACAACTACTACTACTACTTCAACTTCTATTACTACTACTACTGCTGCTGCTGCTACTACTACAACTTCAACAACAACTACTACTACTACTACTACTACCACCACCACCACCACTACTACTGTTACTACTACTGTTACTGCTACCACTACAACAACTACTACTACTATTCAACTGCTACTACTACTTTAACCATACTCTTACTGCTACCACTACAACTACTACTACTACTTCAACTACTACTACTACTACTACTACTACTACTACTACTGTTACTACTGCTATTACTGCTACTCAACCACTGCAACTACTACTATTCTGCTACTACTACCGCTACTACTACTGTTACTGCTACCACTACAACTACTACTACTACTACTTCAACAACTACTACTACTTCGACTACTACTACAACTTCAACAACTACTATTATTGTTATGACTACTATTACTGCTACTACTTCCACAACAACAACTACTACTACTACTACTTCATCAACTACTACTACTACTTCAACAACTACTACTACTTTTACCTCTACTATTACTGCTACTACTACCACTCTACTGTTACTGCTACCACTACAACTACTACTACTACTACTACAATACTACTACTCATACTACTACTACTTCAACTACTACTATTTCTACTACTACTACTACTACTACTACTACAACTTCAACAACTACTATTATGTTACGACTACTATTACTGCTACTACTACCACACAACTACTACTACTACATCACAACAACAACTACTACTACTGCTTCAACAACTACTACTACTTTTACCTCTACTATTACTGCTACTACTACTACCACCACCACAATTATTAGTACTGTTACTGCTAACACTACAACAGCCACTACTAGTACTTCAACTACTACTACTACTGCTACTACTACTTCAACTACTACTACTATTTCAACCCCCACAATAACTTCAACAAGAACTACTACTATAACCACCACTATTACTACTACTACTACTACTACTACTACTACTACTATGACTACAAAAAGTACAACCACAACCTGAACAACGACAATGGTAGAACTACTAATATTAATGATAATGAAGAGACAGGATATGGATAAGTGGATAATATATGGATAACAGTGATAATAATATTGATTAACAAAAGTAGAAGTAATAATATTAACGATAATAATGATGATCAGGAGGTGAGAGGAGGTTGGGTTTCAAGAAGAGGTCTAATAATATAATAATATATAATAATAATAATAATAATAAGTAGAAGAAAAAGAAGTAAGAGAAGGTGCAGAGGACAAGCAATAAGAACAAAAACATATTACAATAATAATGATAATATACAAATAATAAGAAAACAAAGCAAAAATAATATTAATAAGAATAACAAGAATAAAACAATATTACAATAATAATAATAATGATGAATTTTTATTGATTTCTCTTTTATGAGTCTTAAGAGTAATTTTGATTAATTTTAAGCTAGCTGAATTTATTTAGGTTGGTAGTTAAAGTAGGCATCAGTTAAGTTTACATTACAAAAATAATTTATTGCTTTTGATTAAAATTTGCTTTGAAATGCATCAAAAATATCTATATACTATGGTTACTGTTACTACTACTAATAATAATAATAAATAATAATAGTTTATACAATAAAATTATAACACAATAAGTAATCATTTTCCACTGCTTAATGAAAATTAAGCATGAGTAGAGTATACATACATAAACAAACGTAGTAAAGAGAGAGAGTCATTAATAGCCAGACTCCTGTGCAATCTGTTGGACAGTGTGATTGGTGTGTGATGCATCTTCTTGGCTCAGTACCATGTCTTTGACAGTGGTGATATTTTCAACAGTATGGCCCGTTTCAACAGTATGACCACTCGCCACCACAAGACATACTGATCCAGTGCGATCAATTTTCGCCAACAAGCAATCCAATCCACCTTTTGTCCAGTTTTTAGTCAGAAATTCAAGAAGAAAACATGAAGCATTGTAGCTTTTCAGTTCTCGTAAACCTTTGATCAAACTGTTATCTATATTCGAAACAGCATTTTTATTTAAGCCATACTCAGCAAAAATAAACATCATCATTACGCCATCATGTCATAGTCAAGGAATGTAAATAAAAGGATTATTCTAATGCAAAGATTGTGCTGTTAATCCAGTATGAAATTTAGTCTTATTCCTTTAGTACGATAAGCAGTCTTTTACGCTGCCAGTTAAATGTGAGCCAATTCAGATTTTTTGCTCATGTGACACAGATCGAATCTGTTCTATGACCGTGTAAAAACAAAACGCATGCATTCGGATATTCAGAGAATGGTTTCAGGCCTCCTTCATATGTGGAAATAAATCAGATATGTGACAATGCAACTATCATGTAAACAGGTAGATCAGATTTGTTGAGGCATTCTGTTTTGTCATTAAACTTGCGATATTGTGGTACTTCTCCGAGGTTTAATGATGTAGAAGGAAGAGCGTGTGTGGAGACGGCAACGCGTTAAACAACAACAACAGCAGCATTTATGCTTATGCCAAACAGATGTGCCAACGTGCGATAGCCTGCAACTGTTGCTAGCCACCGGAGCGCAACCCCAACACACATCTCCAAAGGGATGGCTAGAAAAAATTATGTGTCATTGTTGGACAGGTATGTGGACAAGCAGTCAAATGTTGGTTTGCTCATCCTAAAATTTCGGACCCACTGCTCCTCATTAAAGCCCACCACATTTTGCTCCCACCATACCTGAGATTTCATTCGTACCCAAAAATTCCTCTGAATGGGGGAGGACATCATATGTAAGCCATAGGGGCAAGCTGCAATGACGACCCTTTCCCTCCTCCTCCGCCTCTAAGTCATTTTAAAGTTGGGCGTACTTTGCATATTTCGCAGAGCTAAAAGCAAGACAATTTCTTCCATTGTGGCTAGTGTGGTGCAGATGCTAGAACCTGCCTTTACGCATGCCTGCCATTGTAAATTGTATGGCAAGTGTAAGCGCATGAATTGGATATGGCTCATAATTAAAAGAACGTGTAAACACACAGGCAAAAAAAAATCTGATGTAGGCAGCAAATCAGAATTGGGCATTGAGACCTGACAGTGTAAGGGTGACCTTATTTTTGCATAATATATTATTGCTTGTTTTTTTGAGAGACATTTCATATTTTTCATGAATCTGTCCTGAAAGCAGACACAATGGAGTGTGAATTGTTGCTGATATTGAAGCTTCTGCTGTGTTGTGCAGTGCTGTAATTAACGTAGGCTGAATCTACATGCTGTCACTCAGTTACCCAAAAGAGCGTTTGGCTGCTCGTCTTTGACTGACTGCTAAAGTTCAGTTGGCGGTTGATGAGCAGTCAATCGCCAAGAATCCCCTGCGGCCAGAATTAACCCCTGTCCCTGTTCCGTCAGGTATAGAGAGCAGGGCTATGAGGAAACGTGTGATTAGCAAACACTCACGCATATACGCACGCATGTCTGTAGATCTACTGAGGATTGAGACAGGAATGCGAGAGGTATGTGATTAAAATATACTTACCTTAGTTCGACCTCTGACCCAAACTTGAGCCAAACACTCCTCCAGGGTGATGGGGATGATCAGATGATTTTCAGCCCTGGATTTTGGGCACAATTAGTCATGGTTTAAGGGGACGCAGTCCTGAAAAGCATTTCACATCATTTTAATTGCAGTACTTGTTTACTTCCTTGGAGGCCTTTTTATATCAGTTGAGGGCATATTTAAGACTTGTGTGGGCATATTTGTGATTATATGCCAGGACATTGGATTTATAATTCTCATAAACATGAGCATTCCTTTAGTAATTGTTTTTTTGTTGCCTTGTCTTGGTTTGAATGTTTTGCTCCTGCGGCAAGATTGATTGAATAATTAGATGGATTCATGGATGGAAGGATGGGTAGATGGTTGGTGTTTGGTTGGTTGGTTGGTGTCTAGTTGGTTTTTTGTCAGTTGCTTGGTGTCTAATTGGTGTCTGGTTGTTTGGTTAGTGTCTAATTGGTTAGTTGGTTGGTTGGTTGGTGTCTAGTTGGTTGGTCAGTTGGTTGGTTGATTCATTGGTTTCTGGTTTGTTGATTTATTGGTGTCTGGTTGGTTGGTTGGTTGGTGTCTAGTTGGTTGATGGGTGTCTTGCTGATTGGTTGGTTGGTTGGTTGTTTGGTTAGTGTCTGGTTGGTTGGTTGATTGATTCGTGTCTGGTTGGTTGGTTGGTTGGTTGGTTGTGCTAGTTGGTTGATAAGTGTCTTGTTGATTGGTGTCTGGTTGTTTGGTTAGTGTCTGGTTGGTTGATTGATTCGTGTCTGGTTGGTTGGTTGGTTGGTTTGTTTGTGTCTAGTTGGTTGATGGGTGTCTTGTTGATTGGTTGGTTGGTGTCTGTTGTTTGGTTAGTGTCTAATTGGTTGGTTGGTTGGTGTCTAGTTGGTTGGTCGGTTGGTTGGTTGATTCATTGGTTTCTGGTTTGTTGGTTGATGGGTGTCTTGCTGATTGGTTGGTTGGTTTGCTGATTGATTCGTGTCTGGTTTTTTTGATTGATTCGTGTCTGGTTGGTTGGTTGGTGGGTTGGTGCCTAGTTGGTTGATAAGTGTCTTGTTGATTGGTTGATTGGTGTCTGGTTGTGTTAGTGTCTGGTTGGTTGGTTGATTGATTCGTGTCTGGTTGGTTGGTTGGTTGGTTGGTGTCTAGTTGGTTGATGGGTGTCTTGTTGATTGGTTGGTTGGTGTCTGGTTGTTTGGTTAGTTTGGTTGGTTGGTTGATGTTGGTTATGTTGGTTGGTTTGTAGTTTTTTTCTGGTTGGTTGGTTGGTGTCTGGCTGTGTGGTTGGTGTCTGGGCTGTAGTTTGATTGGTTGGTTGGTTGTGTCTAGTTGGTTAGTTTGTTGGTTGGTTGATGTCTGGTTGGTTGATTCATTGGTGTCTGGTTGGTTGATTGATTGGTGTCTGGTTGGTTGGATTGTTGGTGTCTAGTTGATTGGTTGGTTGGTGGTTGATTGGTTGTTGTCTGGCTGTGTGGTTGGTGGTGTCTGGATTGTTTGTTGGTTGTTGTGTCTTGTTGGTTGGTTGGTTGCCATACCTGCCAACATCCCAGTTTTTCCCGGGAGTCTCCTGTATTTCACCTATCTCCCATTTTGTCTCCCGGAAAACTCCTGTAATTTATCCTGTAGCATATCTATTAGAGAGCATTTGATTGGGCAGAAGATTTGATGAGAAACAGTATAGGTCAAACAATTTATTATTTTTCCTGAAGTGACAAACCTAAAGCTTTTGAATCTTTAAATCTTCTAAATCTGAATTTCATCACTGTTTTGGAGCACACCAGATATAGACATCTTCAAGACTAACATATTGTAGTAGCACCTAAAAAAAAAAAACCTTCATTTTGATTTCACGGTGACTTTAAGAGTGCAGTGCAATTAATATAGAAGGTAAAAACCGAGGTCTACTGCTTCACTTTAAATAGCGGTGACACGTTTTGAGCTAAACTTGCCATCATCAGCAGAGTCCGCTTTCCCCCACCTGGTCCACAGTCGGCGGTTCAAAGGTGGATTTTGATCCGGAGCAGAAGATTTTGGCCGAGTTGAAGTCTTTGTCGGTTCTGGTATGGGCTGCTAAAAATAACTTTCCCACACTCTTGAAATGCTCCAAGGGCTTTTGCAGTTCTTGCATTCAACAACAGCTAGTTTCTGAACTCTGTCCGAAGTAAAAATAGCTTTGCACATCATAAAGGTTAAAAGTGAATTTGCCAGTGAGAGTTTCTGCCAAAGTACAAATACATACCAGCATCGTATATACTAGTTGAAGTCAGAATTATTAGCCTCCTGTTAAATTTGAATTCTTAGATATTTTCCCCACTACTGTTTAGTAGACAGTATTTTTCAACACATTCTAAATATAATAGTTTTATATCTCATTTCTAATGGATTTCTTTTATTTTGTCGTTGTGACAGTACATAATATTTTACTAGATATTTTTTAAGATACTAGTATTCAGCTTAAAGTGACATTTTAAAGTCTTAACTGGTTAATTAGGCAATTTAGGGTAATTGTCAAGTCAGTATAACATGGTTGTTCTGTAACCAACTGAAAAAAATAGCTTAAGGGCTAATAATATGACCTTAAAAGTTTTAAAAAAATTCAAAAGCTTTTATTCTTCCAAATAAAACAAATAAGGCTTTCTCCAGAAAAAAAATATTATCGAATTACTGTGAAAATGTCTCTGTTAATATCACTTGAGAAAAATTTAAAAGAATAAATATTTCACAAGAGGGCTAATAATTTTGCCCTCAATGTACTTAACACTTGGGTTTTTTTAAGATTATAATGTTGAAAAGAGGAATTATTGGGCTACTTTGACCTTTATTGTTTTTAATATGCACATGAATAGTTCTTTTAAAAGATACGTAATAAATAAGCTTTAAGGGCAGGCTGTTATGAGTAGCTGGTCATAAAAACATGCTGAGTTTTATTACCATCTTTACGCCGTCAAATACAGCTGGCTGATTTCAACGGAACCTAAACAGATGACCGAGGTCCTGGAAATGCATATTAATGACTCCTCGATGCACTTTAATGAAGATACATAGATTATTCATGAGTTAAGATGGAGGGTCTGATCCATATTAAAGGATGTTTTTGAGACCGAAGCTCAGCAGTGAGGTTAGTGACCTCAGCTTTGCAAAGAGAGAGACGATTTCTGCTTCACACAAACTTTCCTAATGCTGCTAATAAGGAGGAGTAAGGCTGAGTGACAGGGTAAGGGGCGGGGCTACATTGCAAATCTGTGTAAATAAAATGTATATTAATGTATCAATGTATATTATATGTATTATAAATGTATATTATTTTAATTTCAGTGATGATATTGAATAATATGCAAATGTTATATGGTTTATGTACAATACAGTTTGTAAAATAAATAAAAAAATAAATTAGGGTTTTCTGTCTTTTTCGTAGATGTATTTTATGACAAACTTACTTTGTTTACCAAATAAGTGGAACTAATTGAAATTGTATTGTAAAATTTAAACAAAGTTATTATTTTTTTAAGTTAAGTTTTTAGTTATGGTATTCTCAAAGTCATTCTGCATAAAATCTGCACATTTTGCACAAAATTCAGCACAGAAATAGCAAAAAATGTCCACAGATTTTGTCATTCAGGTAATTTTCACTTACTGTTTTTGATTTTGGACTCGCTACATAGCAAAATCACAGATGTAAAAATAACACCCATGGTGTCAAATTTAATCGGCAATAAAAATAATAATTTGCCACACTAGAAAGTGTAAAAGTTGCGCTTCTGATAGTGTTATTGTTTAGACCTATTATGGTCTAAATTCAGCACTCTGCGTTAATTATATACATGATATAATTATTATCATTCGTTCATTTATTTCCTTCAGCTTAGTCCCTTATTTATCAGGGGTTGCCACAGCGGAATGAACCGCCAACTATTCCGGCGTATGTTTTACGCAGCTGATGCTCTTCCAGCCACAACTCGGTATACTGGGAAAGACCCATACACTCAGATTGACACCCACTCATACACTACGGCCAATTTTGTTTACCAAATTCACAAGTGCATGTCTTTGGACTGTGGGGGTGAACCGGAGCATGAGGACAAAAACCCACGTGAACACTGAGCCACCGTGCCACCCTTTATACCAATTCAATACTATACATCGTAAGTGAACATTAACACTGGTGTAGTGTTGAAACAACAGTGTTATTTTTTTAACACTGTACTTTTAAGATCAACACCAGTGTATTGTGACTATAGCAATGTTACGTATTTAAAATGCTGATTAATAACAGCTCTGTTTTTAGTGCTTATAATATCAATTTTGTTCTACAAAATGAAATGGGAGGAAACATTTCAGAAAATATTGCAAAAAAGGTACATCATATTTAAATACATTCAAACATGACATTCAACTGAATTTAACTTTGCTCACATATTGTTTTCACATACAGTTAAAGTCAAAATTATTAGCACCCCTGTGTTGTTGTTATTATTATTATTATATTAAAGGGCACCTATGGTAAAAAATAGACTGTCATATTGGGGTGATATAAGCACACCCAGTGCTTTTTTTTTTCAATTTAACAACATAAAAAACGGTGGACCAATTGGAGCTGTTTTCAAACCGAGGAGGTTTTCAAACTTTACGTAGGAGTGCGGTCCCCCCGCCCACCAATATTGATTGACATCATATCCTCAGTTGTTGATTCACGTCCGCCATTTTCAGTGTGAGTCGAAGCAATATCACTAAAGGAACACCCTAGCTCTATTTTTAGATGCAAGGCTCACTGGGCTCAACACAAGAGCAATATTCTCCACATTATCGCTCTAATCGGAATTATTGGTTGTATCTTTAGGTAGGTTTGCAAACATGTGTATTTCTCATTGAGTCTACCTTATACTTCAGCCGTTTGCATTTCTCGCGATCCAGAAGCTCCCTGTGATCTTAACTCAGCATTTTAGAATTCTAAACATAGGTTTCTATCAGGGTACACTCAAGTCGACGGCTGGGCGCCGCGGACCGCTGCAGAAACCTATGTTTAGAATTCAAAAATGCGTGGCGCGACGATTCGGGACACTTCATGTTTGTGCCGCAGAGAGTGTCTGGTGTGCCGTGTCGCGGCTTCGAGCGGCACATCCGGTGCCTCAGTCAAAGTTATTCAGTGTGCGGGGTTATTAGTTTCTGTGTACAAGCTCGGCACTTGAAACTAGCACACAGTTGGCTGTAAAACTGTGCAAAGACACAAATGATTTTGTACAATCTGCTTGGTCTGTGTCAGAGTCGTACATGTACGACGGAATGCGGATCCTCTGCTCTCAGTCTGCCTTGCAAACACAGAGCGGGAGCTCATGGCCCCGCCCCCTTGTTATGTTGGGTGGGAAGCCGAAACTAATTTACATGTGAAGCAACACACCCCTAAATCAGCGAACTGTGGACACGCCCCCAACATACACTTTTTAACACCATTATAAAAAAAATCTGAATTGTGTTTTAAACTGAACCTAAACTGGCACACTCAGAAGAACCATTATATTAATATTAAATCATAAAAAAGAGGTAAACTATGTGCCCTTTAATATTTTTTCCCAATTTATTTTTTTTAATTCTTTTTACGCATTTGTGCAAATAGTTTTAGTAACTCAGTTTTATTAACTAATTTCTTTGATCTTTTCCATGATGACAGTACATAATATTTTACTATATATCTTTCAAGATGCTAGCATTCAGCTTAAATAGGTTAACTAGGCAAGTTAGGGTAATTAGGCAAGTCTTTGTATAACAGTGGTTTCTTCTTTAGGCAATTGAAAGAAAATACTGCTTAAGAGTTAATAATATTGACCTTAAAATGGTTTAAAAAATTAAGACCGCTTTTATTCTTGCCAAAATAAAATGCATTAAAACTTTCTCCAGAAGAAAAAAAATATTAGAGGAAATACTGTGAAAAGCTCTTTGCTCTGTTAAACATCATTTTGTAAATATTTGAAAAGAAAAAAATTCACAGGAGGCTGATTAATTCTAACTTCAACTGTAGTAGGGAAGTTTTGATTTAAGACGCATATTCAGTCATCTGAATTTTCTCGAAAGCTTTTAGCAGGTGCCAGTTTTTCCATTGGTGTGCATTTCATTTGACATTAACTATTAAGATATAAGGTGTTTGCGTGCCAGGGTTTCCCATGAGGCAACTGCCATGTGGCAATTCAGAAGGGCAGGAGAGCTTATAGTTTTTGTGGCCACAGACTGTCCTGCCTCTTGTGCTGATGTTAATGAGCAGTGACAGCTCACCTATTCCTGCTCCATCCCCCTTCACAAACACACTGCTGAAATCACGCACGAAACACTGCCAAAAACCAAACACACACTCTCTTTGTCTACACGCATGAGCAAGGTCTATTCATATGATTAATTATTTATGATCTCAGTGTAATTAAATTGCATGTCTTATTAAAAATGGTGCAGATTTTGTTTATCAGTTGCGGAGTTTAATTCTGAATGTTTTCTGATATTTATATGAAGCTTTAAAGGGATTGTTCACCCAAGAATGAAAAGTCTCCCATCATTTACTCATCCTCCACTTGTACCATGCCTGTTTGAGTTTCTTTCTTCTGAAGGAACTTTTCCAAAACACAAAATAGTTTGCATACCATAAGATTTTAAATAGGGGTGTAATAATTAAAGAGTTCAGATGCAAAACCCTCTAAATCCAACAGCTCTATTTTTGTGTAAAGCATTTTCCATCAGGCGCCTATAATTAGGTTCAGAAGTTTCAAATTATGGCTCGTTTCCACTGACTGGTACGGTATGGTTCGGTTTGGTACGGGTCATCTTTATCAGGCTTGCGTTTCCACTAACAAGGGTACCCTTTTGGTGGGCTTGGTGTATGACAGAAAGTTTCAGTCGACGTCATTCTAGCTCGAGGAAATGTCTACAATAAAGCTGTACAGGTTGTTCACATATCATATGAGAAGCTCTTCTCACAAAACAGATGCTTCATACACATAAATACTTGTGTAGAAATGTTTATTACTAACTTTTCAATGACCATGAGTTGATTATAACTGCAGATCAAAGACAGTGCGAAACAGCCTACTGTAACTCTGTAATTATATTAAATAAATAAATGAACATATATAAACACATACAGCCCCTTACAGTCTCCGATATGTTACCAACTACAGAAGAACTACACAAAGCAGACATTTCGCCCGTATTTAGGTTAAAAACAACAGAAATTATAGCCTACAGTCAGTGTAAACCTCTTATCTGTGTATGTAAACTTCAGCAGCACATGTAGCCTCTGTTAGAGAGTAATTCCGTCATTCCCGGTTCATATTAGTCCAAAATGTGAAGATAATAAGTTAGTTAATCATGGCAGTTTGTTCGCGTTTGCTGAAAAAATAATGTGCTCCTTTTTTTCCGGCTTCTCCTTTGTTTTTTCCGCGCTTCACTCTCGCGTTTGTCAGTGTCTGACAGGATCGGGTTTCAAAAGCATGTCAATAATCAAGCGCAGGTTATTATCATCAGCTCAAGAAGTTTGTTATTTCAGATATAATGTTAGACGCACGCGAGCGCTAGCAAGATAGCGAAACCGCTCGCGCCTCAGACTGGCTCGTAAAAAAACTACGAGGCACAGGGTAGATTCTGCTCTACTCCATGGCTTTGTGGCTGTTCATCAAGATAACGACAAGGTTTGTTTAAGTCCAGATCGACCATGGCTCGTTATTATATGTATTTATAATTCCGCTTTAATCTCTCGCTGTGTATTTCAAACATGGCGTTTTTTTTGTTTTCATTCTGGCTTGTTGCGCAAGCGAATGACGTATCTCTGTAAACCAATAGCGTTCAGCTGCGTGCGTGGCTCCGCCTTTTGGTACCCCTTCTCGTGTTTGGTACCCTTTCGAAAGGGTGCCGAAAATGTGGTACGGTACGGTTCGGTGCGCTTTTTGACAGTGGAAACGACCATAAAAGCGTACCAAACCGAACCGTACCGTACCACTCAGTGGAAACGGGCCATTATATGTAATGAAAAGGTTATTAGCTAGTAAATAAAATATATTTTTTTTCTCAAAAATGTCACTTTAGACAATTCTTTGGTTTTGAACAAGGTAGATTTTCTTTTGCGTCAAAAACAGCTAAATCTATATCTGCTTTTTTTGCAAAAACCCCTAAATCCACCTACTGGGACAAGACAGTATAATTAGTTGAAAAATAACTAAATATGCAATTAGAAATTATTCTACCAAACATAAAACACATACACAAACCACCTAAAATTAAAAGTGCATAACTCTGTCAAGTAAGTGGCGGTTCATTCCGCTGTGATAAACCAGGGAAAAAGCAGAAATGAATGAATGAATGAATGAAATCTGTCAAGTAAGTGCATTAATCAATAACATTAAAACTGACAGTAATTAAATCCTAACAATTTGTTGTCATTTCTGATATTTGAGATTTAGATTTAATGTAAGTAGAGCCATGTAAACATTGCACTCATTGTAAGCTAAGCTTGGTAGATTCAAATAATGTAGCGTAAACACATTGTGAAACATCAATATCTGTGCATTACCCGTTAATATAAATTATTATAAGAGGTGTAGGTAGTAATAGGAAGTAATATAAATAATGTATAGTTTTATACATTATATTTATCTTTTTTTTTTAAATAGCTTACATTAGCAAATAAAACACAAGGTCATTAAGGGGAAGTCTCTCAGACAATTTTTGAAGCTGTCATTCATTCATTCTCACCATACTCAAGGTCTTGATCTTTTTTGTCTCTTGTTTATCCTCATAGCATGCATGTGGGGTAAAAGAACAGCATCTTGACTTCATCTTTCATTAAAAACACCATTGCTGTTTAATGTAAAGTAAATTGGACTCTGTCACGTCACTGTGTGAAAAAAACACGTTATTAACGCATGCTACACTTCCGACTGTACAGTGCATTTTCTTTTTCTTATAATGCACAGTTTTGAGGTAAAGGACGTTTTCATTTGCCGTTCAGTGACAGTCGGACAGGCTCATTCAGTTCATCAACTCATAAAGAACTTAAAATCTAAATCGAAAGCGGAAAAAAACGTCTCTCATAAAAGCCAGCATATCAGTGTGTAACAAACAACATAAACATACATATAACATAAATAAACTTAAAGAGCCCATATTATACATGAAATAGGGTCATATTTAGGTTGTAAGGGTCTCCAACAACAGTCTAATATGCATGCAAGGTTAAAAAACGCTTTCATGGTCTTATAATCTGCATTTATTTTTACCTAATTATCCCAGCGACTCCCATATGAATCGTTCAGCGATTCATTTGTTCCCAAACCCCTCCTCAGCGCGAAGCTAATTTACACTGATTGGACTGATGACAGCCTGCGACGACACTGACAGGCTTCAGCGCGAGACAGAGTGAAATGCCCAGCAGATAATCAACAATATAAAAGTAGTCACAGTGCATACACGCTTCATAGTGGATTTTGGCTGCCAGTGGGTGAATGTAAATACAGACGATGGACTAGAAAATACCGACACTAACTATTTTATCAAGCAAAAAGTCCAAGAACTGGCGAGGAGATCTCCTAGCCCAGGGATGGGCAAACTCGATCCTGGAGGGCCGGTGTCCCTGCATAGTTTTGCTCCAACCCTAATCAAACACACCTGCTTGTAGCTTTCTAGTGATCTTAAAGACACTAATTAGGGTGTTCAGGTGTGTTTGATTAGTGTTGGAGCAAAACTCTGCAGGGAAACCGGCCCTCGAGGATCAAGTTTGCCCATGCCTGTCCTAGCCCATCTCAGTCTACCTGCTCTTTTCACACACACACACACACACACACACACACACACACACACACACAGGGCCGGCATGTCCATAGCGGCGTCGGCGACACCTCCCTCACCACCCGCGTCCTCAGTTATATCTGTCGAATATATATACCCCCCCCCCCCCACTCTTCTGCTCGAAGCCAGTGAAAATCGCATGGGTTTGAATTCAGAAAAACGTCTCAAAAGGCTGACTATTAACTCAAATGAAAAGCGTCCCTGTGTGTACGAGCCTTAATAGTGTTTAAAACATTATTTTGTTTGCAATTGGCTTCAGAAAAAATGTGTCTGACATATGATTAAATATAAATGTCAAATTAAAGATAAAACAGGAAAGATGTGAACAATTTAATGTAACAAAAAAACTACAATAATATCAGGATATCACTTTACCTGAAGGGGTGTTTATAAGACATGTCATGAATGTGAATGATATTTTATTGCTTGACAACTGGATTATAAAGGTTTCATGGCCTCATGAGTCATGTTTATGCCAGATTCATGACAGGTTTTGAGGTCTTTGTAGTGACCCTTTGTCAGGTTGTGATGTATTTGTTTGTCAAGTTGTCATTACAAACAATGTCATCCTTGTATTTAAAATGCCATAACTGAGCAAATGACTTGAATAAAAATGCATGCATAAAATCTCATTCACATTCATGATGTTTTATGTCATGATTATAGAGTTATAAGGTATATTATATTATATTATATTATATTATATTATATTATTATTATATTATATTATATTATATATATTATAATATTAATATATTATTTATATTATTAATTACTACATACATTACATTACATTACATGGGTGTCACGGTGGCGCAGTGGGTAGCACAATCACCTCACAACAAGAAAGTTGCTGGTTCGAGCCCTGGCTAGGTCAGTTGGTATTTCTGTGTGGAGTTTGCATGTTCTCCCTGTATTCGCGAGGGTGTCCTCCGGGTGCTCGGGTTTCCCCCACAGTCGAAAGACATGCGCTATTGGTGAATTGGGTAGCCTAAATTGTCCGTATTGTATGTGTATGAATGAGTGTGTATGGATGTTGCGTAAAACATATGCTGGATAAGTTGGCGGTTCATTCCACTGTGGCGACCCCTGATTAATAAAGGGACTAAGCCGAAAATGAATATTATATTATATTATATTATGTTATATTATATTATATTATATTATATTATATTATATTATATATTAATTATATTATTAATTATATTATATTATATTATATTATATTATATTATATTATATAAAATCAGTTATAGTACAAATAACACTGGTCAGAAGGGTTGGTTTGAGTAGATCTCTTTTCCTTTTGACGTCTTTGTTTTCTTTCTCTTTTTTTAATTTAGTTTCTTCTCAGTCTGTTCCGTTGGACAGTTGTCTCAGTGTTTATGGAGATATAAAGTAGAGAGTGAAAGTGTTTTGGATGTCAGTGATTTTGCAGTGTGTCGTGTTCAACTGTTCAAGCCACTGGGGTATTTTAGGAGTGTTTACTATGTGTGTGTGGGGGTAAGTGTGTTAGTATGTTGTGTGATGGAGGGTTTGCGTGCTGAGCCAGTGTGAAACAGCACAAATGTAGGAGTCGCGTGAATATGAGAGCATCATCAGTTGTATTTGAGACCATGCTTGTGCCCTTGCTTTTTTATTTATTTAGTTTTTTATTTTGTCCCACATTGCAAGCCGTTGTACTAGCTGTGTCTGCAGTGGGCTTTTCTATTTTTTTAGTAAGTTATTTTAGATTAATTAAATTATAAATCATGCACACTTTTTTTTTCTGCTTCAGATTTTTTGTATAGATTATACATTAATTTTAAGTTGTATATCTTAATCTACTAAATAAATTAAAGCAATATGAATTAACCCCCCAAAAAATTTAATAAAATAATTTAAATATTTTTAATCATTTTAGCTTGTATTTTTTTATAATAAATAAATGTATTAATAATAGTAAAATAATATAAAAGAAGAATTGTATTTATATTGCGCTTTTCTCAGACTCCAAGCACTAACAAGAGCATCAAAACACAGAAGAGCATGAATACACAAAAAATAAGAAGAATAATAGATTAAAAAAAAATACATATTAAAAGAAAGCCTCATAAGTTATAAGCAATAATAAAAGATGAGTTTTAAGAATTTTCTTAAAGCAGTCCAGGGAACTGGCGTTTCTGATGTGTGTGGGAAGAGCATTCCACAATTTAGGTGCACGATAAGAGAATGCCCTACCTCCCATGGAGCTAAGTTTGCAACGACTGAAACAAGGTGAGCCCCGAAGCGGAACGTAGATTGCGGAAGGAGAGGATGTAGATATCGGGTCACATATTAATCAGGAGCAGAACCATGAACAGCTTTTTAAGTTAAAATCAAGGTTTTAAATCGACGTGTGGCTTAACAGGCAACCAGTGTAACTGTTGAAGTACAGGGGTAATGTGAGAGCGAGATGATTTGTGAGTTTTGAACATATTGTAAAATCTTAAGTGAATTGGCTGGCAGACCCCAAAAAAAAGAGTTACAAAACTAAACGAGCATATTTAAAGCATGGACAAGCCTTTCAGCATCTGTAGAGAGAAAGGACGGATGCGGGCAATGTTGTGTAGGTGAAATAATGCGTTTTTGTTAACTGTTTAAAATGAGGTTTCAGGCTAAGCTGAGCATCAAAAGAGTACACCAAGATTTCACACCTGCATCGAAGAAGTTAAAAGAGAATCATTAACTGTTAACTTCAGATTACCACCTCTATTAACATTAGAGGGTGTGCCAATAAGTAAAAGTCTTGGAGCTATTTATTTGAGACAGTTTTGTTGCATCCAGGCATAATCTCCACCAAGCAGGCGTTAAGTGTCGACAGTGAGGCAGATAGATTAGGAGATGTACTAATATAAATCTGTGTCGTCAGCAATACAATATTTTTATTAATTTTTTCCAAGAGGTAGCATATAAATGCTAAACAAAAGTGGTATTGCATTATTAATTGTTGCCTTTATTTTAATCATATATAATAGGTAAGGACATTGACCCAAAAATGGTTTAACAAAAATTTAAAATTACATTTATTCTAGCTGAAATAAAACAAATAAGGCTTTATCCAGAAGAAAAATATTATCAGAAATACTGTGAAAATTCCTTTCTCTGTTAAACATTTCTAAGTGTTGCTGAATCAAAGTTACCCACACATGCATGCATGCATACATTCATTCATTTTCCTTTGGCTAAGTCCCTTATTTATCAGAGCGGGATGAACCGCCACTATTCCAGTATATGTTTTACACAGTGGATGCCCTTTCAGCCTCAACCCAATACTGGGAAACCCCTTACACACTCATTCACACAACTCATCCATTACGGACAATTTAGCTTACCCAATTCACCTATAGCTCATGTCTTTGGGCTGTGAGGGAAACCGCACCTGGAGGAAACCCACATGAACACTGGGAGAACATGCAGACTGCAGAAATGACCACCATCCATACATTCAAAGAAAGCTTAACTAATTAGTTTACAAATTAAGTTATGTATAAATAATAACGGTGAAAAAAGCACAAGAAGAAAGGGAGCTGTAAAAAACCAATGGAAAGTCCAGACAGCAGCTGAAATCTCTCAATGGGTTTAATCAGTTAACCTTGATTAAATTATGCAAATTATGTTTTAATTATAAAGGTTTCCTCTTGGTAATCCTCTGGGTTATCCAAATTCTTATGTCACCCTTCAACTGGCGTTTTATTCCCATTATTTTGATTAAAGAGCGGGTAATGGCCGTCAGTGAAGCAGGACTAACTCTGATACATTCACTGACCTTTATGTTTTATGGTGGGCTTTTTCGGAGACATTGGAAAGTGAGAAGATGCCGCATGAACAACTTCATTTACTTTGTGCTGCAAAGGACTGGCTGTAATGCTCCAGTGTGTTTGCCTTTGATTTATTATGTCTTTTTTAAACACGAAGGAGTCTTATCTAAGCTGCTTAATTGTGAAATTTATGGTTTGGATTTTAATATAGCGCCCAGAGATGAAAAAGAAAAATGACTTAATGGTTTCTTAAATGACCCAAAATTGACTTAAATTTAAACCCATATATATATATATATATATATATATATATATATATATATATATATATATATATATATATATATATATATATATATATATATATATATATATACACTGAAGTTTGTTTGGTAAAAGCGTTTCCATCACAGTTTTTGCGCATCTTTTCAAATCTAATAAATAGTTTAGCCTACTCAGTTAAGGTTTATCCGCATCTTGGTGTTTCCATCAACTGATTTTTTTATGCGCATATCCAAAATGCACATAAAAATAGGTTGATGGAAACATAGCTACTGATCTACAGCCACTTAGGATGCTGAACACAATGCACTATAAAAAAAACAATCAAATTCATGGTCAAATTGCACAAAAAATGACACAAGCGTATCAGGGTCTTGTCATTGTAAGTGTTGTATTCTCGTCTTTCAGGTTGTATTTCAGCTTTAATGTGCTTTTTAAATAAATAAATAAATAAATAAATAAAAACAAAGCAGCTGCTTGCCATCGCAACAGCAGTAAGATCCAATGAACGGCCAATCACTTTCACTCCAAAGGCGGAATCGCGGGGCTGTTGCTGGGCACTGCTGTTACAATGAAACGTTCTATTGAGCATTGCCTCTAAGTGATTCTAAGCTTTTGATGATGCAGTCGTATCGGGTTCAAAAGGAAAAAGACAATGTAAACACAACCAGCCGAGGGTGACTATCGAACTTGGGTTCGGACCGACATTCGGACCAAGTGTGAAAGCACCCTAAGAGCATAAATCAATGAAAATACGATACGATACATATTCCACATTTTTAAGCAACATTGTCACAATAGGTGAATTTTAAAATGGTTATCATACATCTTTTCATCAATATTTTATTTCATTTAAGCTGCATTTTTATTTGCATTGTTATTTGCAAAAGATACGAATATCAGAATATTTGGCATCCCAGTTTACGGTTGATGTGGTGCTGCTGCTGCCAATGCTGAAAGGAGCACTGAGCACAAATACCCGATTAAGATGTAAATTCATCCATGATTAGAATGTAAATTCTTACATATTAGATAAAGACATCAACTGTCATGTTGCCATGTCATTATATCCTCACCCACCCTTTTGTGGCCACTTTTTTTATTGACGTTCCCCTTCAATACTCCGTTATAATGAAGGCGCAACTCATTTATTATAATATTTTTCAGTTCATTTTGTGTCCCTTTTTTGTATTTTTGTTTCACCCGCGTCTGACGCATTTGCTCCTGTGGGATTGCTCTGAAAATTGTGTCTGTTCGATGCCAAGTATTTCGATTGTGCATCCATTACTTCTGCTGAATATTCCTCAATGCAAATAAGCCCAGACCCACCAAAGAGCTACATGTATCTGAGATAATTAATTTCCCTTTCAAAGCCAGCTGAAAACCAGAAACCCTGCCAGGAACAAGCCAAAAAATTTGTGTTCGTATAGAGGGGTTTTTTTTTTGGCAGTGGACAAATTAATAGTTTTTTGCCCCAAACAATATGGCCACCTAGGGATATGTGCTTTATTCCTTGCCTCGAGTGCTTTTGGCCCGGGTGGACTGGTAATCAATTAAGCATGCACTGGAATAGCATGCAATGTTCATGTTAGCAAGGGTCAGTCTGTCTAGACTAGCAGTGTAGAGCTTTTATGAGCGTTTATGTCTTCATTTGTTGAGTTTGACCATGTTGTCGATCATGTGAAGATTGATGTATTTCAGCTGTCTGTGCTTGAATGAGGGTCACAAAGAAATCGTATTTCCATCACAGAGAAGAAAATTAGACATTGTAAAATTTGAAGCATATTTTAAGCAATGTTTTCATGACTATTAAACACACTCTCAGAAATAAAGGGACAAGTCTGTCACTGGGGCATTACCTTTTCAAAAGGTACATTTTTTTTTTGTTCCTAACAGATCCTTAAAGTTATATAGAAAGCACAAATGTGTACCTCACTGTACCTTAAAGGTACAAAACTGACCCTTAAATGTACAAAAGTACACCCTAAAGGTTCTAATGTCCACCTGTATGGTACAAAAGTGTACATTTTGAAAAGGTTTGACCTCAGTGACAGATTTTGTTCCTTTATTTCTGAGAGCACACTCTCAGAAAAAAAAGGTACAGAGTGGTACAAATAATGTTCCTTGAGGAACAGTTTTGCATCTTTGTAAAAGTTGAATTTTATATGGGACAGAAAAGACCTCTTATGATACTGTTTTGTACCTTTTATGGTACAAATGAGGTACACAATTGTTCTCATAAAAAGGTACATAAGTATTGGACAACTCCTTTATTACAATATCTATGAAAATAAATATTACTGCAAAGTCAAAGTGATTTTATGAATAGTTTCCAAATTAAAACATGAATTGTCATTTAAAGCATAAGTTTAATGAAACTCATAAACATTCATTAATAACTTCTATAAAACAAAACAACTGGTAAAAAACTATAGGTATTGTAAACTAAACATTTAAGGCATTTTTAATAAACATTTGGTAAGCGTTTTCTGATAAATACAGTTTCATTATTGATATCTGCACCTTTGCTTTCCACTACGCATGTGAGCTGGCAAAAGTGCCGCATATGCAAACTGTTTGTGCAGACATTTTAGTATTGTAAAACTCATCAAACATTGTGCATCTCGTTACAATAGGTTTTGTGTGAAATTTGGTGAAAAAAGTTTTATATTATACGTGGGAGAATGTGTTTCTGTAGCATTTTAGTTGTGAAATGTTTAGCAAAATAGACCTTTTGATTTACGTTAGAGTATTTTTAAATTGTTTATTGTAAATAGAAAAGCTGCATTTACACACAAAAAGAAACTTAAAAAAAGCATTGTGTAATAAATATGTTTGATGTTTTATATCTACTGAAAATAAATTGACACAGTTTGAATAAAGCAAAATGCCTTTAAATAATTCTTGAAGGAACACATTTGCCCTTGTAAGGTACAACGTGTCTTGTCACTGTAGTGGTACCTTCATGGATCAGATTTGTACCTTTGAAGGTACAATATTATATCTGCAGGTTTTAAAAACCAAAGGTACATTTTGGTTTCCTGTGGTTCAAATCATGTCTTTAAAGGTACAAACTGCAATGGTACAAATTTGTTTCTTTGTCTTAAGGTACGATTCTGTTCCATAAAAAGGTACTGCCCCAGTGACAAGGGTTTGTACCTTCTTTAGTACCATTTTTTCTTTGAGAGTACAAGTTTAAAGGTACAGTTCACTGAACAATGAAACATTTGATAGTTGTTTCGTTGTTAGTTCCGCGTGTTGTCTAAGATAAAACCATGGGAAGTGGTAGGCTTTTTCTTACTGTGTAGCTAAATTATGGAATGCACTTCTTACGACACATCTTTTTAGCAAAGCATTTAATTTGTGAGCATTACTGTCACTTTTATTAAATTTTAACATTTTGCTTATTTATTGTTCTTTATTGTTTTTTATTGCGACTTCTTACTGGGATTTTATGCAAACTTGTAATTCTCCGCATTTTTTATTTGTTATTGTATATCTTGTAGCGCTTTGAGTTTAAAAAAGCACATCACAATAAAATGTATTATTATTATTATTATTATTATTATTATTATTAAGATGCCTTGTAGGTATTTTTTTCCTTCAGTGAATCATTAGAGATTTTTTTAGGTGAAACCATGGTTCTTGGTAATTCGTAACTGCAGTGCATCCAGAAAGTATTTATATCGCTTCACTTTTTCCACATTTTTTATGTTACAGCCTTATTACAAAATCGATTAAATTCATTTATTTCCTCAAAATTCTACAACATATCCCATAATGACAATGTGAAAAAGATTTTTTGAAATTGTTGCAAATTTATTAAAAATAAAAAACCTGAAAAGTATCATGTACATCAGTATTCACATTGCCTTTGCTGTGAAGTTCTAAATTGAGCCCAGGTACATTCTGCTTCCACTGATCATTCCTGAGATGTTTCAGCAGCTTAATTGGAGTTTACCTGTGGTAAATTCAGTTTATTAGACTGCATACACCTGTCTATATAATGTCCCAGGGTTGACAGTGCATGTCAAAGCACAAACCAAGCATGAAGACAAAGGAATTGTCTGTAGACCTCCGAGACAGGATTGTCTTAAGGCACAAGGCTGGGGAAGGTTACAGTAAAGTTTCTGCTGCTCTGAAAGTTCCAATGAGCACAGTGGCCTCCATTATCCATAAGTGGAAGATGTTTGGAACCGCCAGGACTCTTCCTAGAGCTGCCGGCCATCTAAGCTGAGTGATCAGGGGAGAAGGGCATTAGTCAGGGAAGTGATCAATAACCCGATGGTCACTCTGTCTGAGCTCCAGCATTCTTCTGTGGAGAGAGGAGAACCTTACAGAAGGACAACCATCTGTGCAGCAATCCACCAATTACCAAAAGGCATCTGAAGGACTCTGTCCATAAGAAACAAAATTCTCAGGTCTGATGAGACTAAAATTGAACTCTTTGGAGTGAATGCCAGGTGTTACGTTTGGAGAAAACCAGGCTAATATCATCCCTACAGTGAAGCATAGTGGTGGCAGCATCATGTTGTGGGGATGTTTTTCAGCAATGTACAGAGACATCCTGAATGAAAACCTGCTTCAGAGTGCTCTTGACCTCAGACTGGGGTGACGGTTCATCTTCCAGCAGGACAATGACCCAAAGCACACTGCCAAAATATCAATAGAGTGGCTTCACAACTCGGTGAATGTCCTGAGTGGCCCAGCCAGAGCCCAGACCTAAATCCTATTGAACATCTCTGGAGAGATCTGAAAATAGCTGTACACCGTCGCTTCCCATCCAACCTGATAGAGCTTGAGAGGTACTGCAAAGAGGAATGGGCAAAGACAGCTGTGCCAAGCTTGTGGCATCATATTCAAAAAGACGTGAGGCTGTAATTGCTGCCAAAGGTGCATCAACAGAAGTATTGAGCAAAGGCTGTGAATATTGATGTACATGTGATTTATTTATTTATTTTTTTTTTTTCAGGTTTTTTTATTTTTAATAAATTTGCAACATTTACAAAAACAATTTGATGTAGAATGTAAAATGCAGAATTTTGAGGAAACAAATGAATTTAATCCATTTTGGAATAAGAAATGGATTTAGAAAAAATTTAGAAAAAGTGAAGTGCCATGAATACCTTCCCGATGCACTGTATATAGTATAAAAAAACATATACAGGCTAAACAAAATGAATCTGTTTGACTGCATTGAATGAGAAGTCCTGCCATTTCGAATACTCTATTTAAGAAATGTGATCTGTTTAGGCCTTGATTCTTTCGTAACGACTGGTTTAAAGTGTTTTGTCCTGTCACCTCGACTCTTGTCAATGCATGCCTTGACACTGATAATAATCATTAATGTCACTAATTGCATGCTCTGATCTCCTGAATGCTTACACGCAATCCTGTCCAGAGCGACAAGTAAAGATGCCACAGTTCATAGCTGCCATTCTTGTCTCAGCTGTCCCACTCTTTTGCTTTCTGAACAACTCAGTTGTACAGTTCCCTGAGACGAAAGCCTTGCCTTTAAGCTGGCGAAAATATGCGCCTCCTCCCTCCTCCGTGGGAACGACCGAATGGCATGACAAAAAACTGCAAAGTGCGTGCTGAAAGCTAAGGTGGTGCAGGTGTGATTGGGGGAAGGTGTTTTCTTCTGAATGCTGACAATGCACTGGATGCACATGAACCCCCGCCGCTCCTGTAATACCTGTGATGGTTTCCAATTAGTTTCCAGTCGTACAGGAATTTTCTTTTTTTAGGGGAGGTGTCAGTTGGCATCTGTCAGCGTGGATAGACTGCACAGGGATGCGTTTTCAGCTGCGTTTGTCGTCAGAGTCATTAGCGGGCGGGCGAATGAAGGCCTCCTGCTTTGTGAATGGCCGTGTTCATTCATGCTCCTGTGAGTGTGATTGGACTCTCGCTGAGCGCCACTGCAGAACTGCTGATGTGGGAAGAGGCTTTTGGCAGGTGTGCAGAATGATGATGTGCTGCAGTCTACTGATGATGAGAATAATTCGCATTCTGATCACTCGCTGATAAAAGCCCTTCTGATGGACGTCTGTCTGTCTGTCTGTCTGTCTGTCTGTCTGTCTGTCTGTCTGTCTGTTTTTCTCTACATCTTTGTCGTTCTCTACATCTGTCTGTCTGTCATTCTCTATGTCTGTCTTTCGTTCTCTGTATTTCTGTCTGTCTGTCTATCTGTTGTTCTCTATATTTCTGTCTGTCTGTCTGTCTGTCTGTCTGTCTGTCTGTCTGTCTGTCATTTTCTACATCTATCTGTCTGTCCTTTACTACATATGTGTCTGTTTTCACTTCATCTCTCTGTCCTTCTCTACATCCCTCTGTCTGTCTGTCTGTCTGTCGTTCTCTACATATTTCTGTCTGTCTGTCTGACTGTCTGTCTGTCGTTCTCTGCATCTGTCTGTCTGTCTGCTGTCTTTCTGTCTGTCGTTCTCTACATCTGTCTGTCTGTCTGTCTCTCTGTCTGTCTTTCTGTCTGTCGTTCTCTACATCTGTCTGTCTGTCTGTCGTTCTCTACATCTGTCTGTCTGTCTGTCCTTCTCTAAATCCCTCTGTCTATTTGTCTGTCTGTCTGACTGTCTGTTGTTCTTTACATATCTCTGTCTGTCTGTCGTTCTCTACATCTGTCTGTCTGTCTTTCTCTACATATTTCTGTCTGTCTGTCTGACTGTCCGTCTGTCGTTCTCTACGTCTGTCTGTCTGTCTGTCTGTCTGTCTGTCTGTCTGTCGTTCTCTATATATCACAGACTGTCTGTTTGTTCTCTACTCTATCTGTCTGTCTGTCATTCGCTACATCCCTCTGTCTGTCTGTCTGTCTGTCTGTCCTTCTCTACATCTGTCTGTCTGTCTGTCTGTCTGTCTGTCTGTCTGTCCTTCTCTACATCCCTCTGTCTGTCTGTCTGTCTGTCGTTCCCTACATCTGTCTGTCTGTCTGTCCTTCTCTACATCCCTCTGTCTGTCTGTCTGTCGTTCTCTACATCTCGTCTGTCTGTCTGTCTCTGTCTTTCTGTCTGTTTTTCTTTAAATCTCTGTCTGTCAAGTTTGTCCTTCTCTACGTCTGTCTGTCTGTCTGTCTGTCTGTCTGTGTCTTTCTGTCCGTCGTTCTGATTGTACGTCTGTCAAGTCGGTTTTTCTCTATGTCTCTCTTGTCTTTCTGTCTGTCTGTTTGTCTGTCATTCTCCTCATCTCTGTCTGTTGTTATCTACATCTCTCTGTCTGTCTGTCTGTCGTCTCGACATCTATCTATCTATCTATCTATCTATCTATCTATCTGTCTGTCTGTCTGTCTGTCTGTCTGTCTCTGTCTGTCTGTCTGTCTGTCTGTCTGTCTGTCTGTCTGTCTGTCTGTCGTTCTCTACATCTGTCTGTCTGTCGTTCTCTACATCTGTCTGTCTGTCTGTCTGTCTGTCGTTCTCTACATCTGTCTAGTTGTCTTTCTGTCTGTCGTTCTCTAAATCTCTATCTCTGTCTGTCTGTCATTCTCTTCATCTCTCTGTCTGTTCTTCTCTACATCTCTCTGTCTGTCTGTTCACCTTGTCCACCTGTCTGTATGTCTTGGTGTCTGTTGCATTACCTGTCTGTTGTCATTTTATAGTAACTTCTATTATTCTCTATTTTTATCTATCTGTCTCTTGCGTTCTATCATTCTATAACTCTATGGTTTATCTATCTATCTATCTATCTATCTATCTATCTATCTATCTATCTATCTATCTATCTATCTATCTATCTATCTATCTATCTATCTATCTATCTATCTATCTATCTATCTATCTATCTATCTATCTATCTATCTATCCATCCATCCATCCATCCATCGTTTGTTCACTCATTCAGTCTGTCTCATTTTATTGTTCATTTATTCCATCATTCTATCTATCATTCTATTGTTGTTTGATTCTGTTGATATGTCTGACTGTCTGACAGTCTGTCTATCAATAAGTCTTGTTCAACCATTCTGTCTGTCAGACATTCTATCTAACATATTTATCATTCTATCATGTCTCTGTCTGTCTGCCTGTCTATCTATCTAAAGTCTACTGTTCTGTAATCCTGCAGTTTATTTTATCATTCACCCTATCATTCCTTCAATTCTATCATATTCTCTGTCTGTTTGTCTGCATATCTGCACATTTTTATTTAGTTCTATTAAAAACCTTCCTTATATAAAGTCCTCTGTATATCGTCCAGTGCAATTGATTGATAAATCTCTAGTATTGTTCAGAATGATCTCCACCGACTCTCCACAATGACCCTCTTTTTTTTGTTGTTGCTAGAATCATGTTGATCCTTTAGGTCTGATATCATTACAAAGTTGTCTTTGTCCCTGGTCATTATCTAACAACACTCAAATATGCATACGAATTGCATTGGAGAGCGTCTCCTTTCATTCTCCTTTCGGGCTATATGTCATTGTTGTTGCCAGTAGGCTGTGTGTATTTATTTAGGGGTAATTGGAGGGAGAATCTAGGGGGTAATGAAGTGTATCCACTCATGGCTGCTCCCCTCCGCGCAGGACTCAGCAGCACAGCAAGCCGGCATCACATCGCCAGAATGCTTATTTTATACCCAGGTGGACAAACACAATTACAGGCCTCGTCCTCATTGTGGTGGCCCGGAGTCTGAAGCGACGGTTTTTGTGTGTGTGTGTATTGCGCGCGCCAGATTGGCTGTTCAGTGGAGCTCGAGGAAGACCTTTCAGTGTCTCCGAGACCCTCTGCACCCCTGCTGTTCTCTTGCCTGGCCCTCTGGAGCGGCCGTATGATTTCTCTAACACCTCCGGTATTTAACTCTGTCGTGGAAAAGCAAGCCGGACGCTGTTCATGATTTACATGTCATTTGCTGCCTCATATTGTGTGAAATTCAATTGCACAGCGCAAACTGTAGCCAAGCACTCACGCCGTCTCTGTCACTTTTTCTCTCTCGCTTCTTTTCCCAGCTGCTTTTTTCGATGCACTGAAAGGTGGCCATCTGAAAAAGTGGACTGTTGTGTTACTCATCCTTTCCAAATCTGTTGTTATTTGGGTTGCCATTCACATATTCATGCGCAGTTTTGGGATATCACATGACAAAATGCTGGATTAAAACACCAAGATGTGTATGAACTCTCCAAGTGAGCTTTTTTAAAGCCTGCAAGACATCAAAATGTACACTTTTTTTTATTTTGCTAGCACAAAATGTTAGTCAACAGCATGATTTCCTTGACGTAGGGTGTCCTGGGGAATCGTAAACAATAACTGGGCATTGTGACACAAGATTCAATCAATTCTTATTGTGTAATGTGGCATAGTTCACGACAACCAATACCATGTCTGCGATGCCTCATGGCACCATTGCAGAAAGTCTAGCAGGTTTAATTTCTTCTCATTCTTGATGACGAGTTCCATCATGTGGGGGACACTGTACAATAGGAGCACATAATTTCTTGGTTATCTCAGCGGGCGCTGCCTTTAATGCGCTGGTCAGGTTATCAAAAAATAGGCTGCATATTTACTTATGGGTGGGTCACGGCTGGATAAGATCAATCTTTGGTTATGCAAACTTTAACTATCTTTTCTAAAATATTCAGGTGTTTTAAGCAAGTCTATCTGACAGACTGCCACAAATATGCAGACATCTTCATTCTCACAATGAGTTTCTGGGTTCTCCCATCCTTCCAACAGAGTTTGTTCTTCCTTGGTAATCTGGGAACATGGACAGTGCTGTGAATACATTGCAAAAGCATTTCCTGCTTATTCAAATTTTTCATTAATAGTGAACAGTTTAATATAGGCTTCTCTGAAACTGTGAATATTTCACTTTCATTTTATTTAGGCTAGATTATGACTTTATTTAACAAACCAGCACAATCTCACCGCAATTCGTGTTTTGGCGCATATAGCGGACTTGTTTTGAAGTGAATCACCTCAAATGTTATTCGTTATTCTTGTTTATAGATAACTGACCAACAAAAGATACATTAATATTAAGTTAAAAATTATAGCAATGAAAGTTGTTTCAAAAAGATACGAATTATATGTTTGTTTGTGACCATCCACCTCTAAATACGGTTGGATGTTTTGGTTCGCTCTTAGGAAAATAAGGATTTAATGAATGCTTCACTGTGATTGCATCACAAATCTTAGTTATATTTTTGCTAATTTTATAATATGTCATTGTTTTAAAGATTATGTCTTGAGCATCTGATTTTTCTTTGCTGCTGCTGCTGATGTGCTTTCATTTTCTCCGTCTCATTTGTGGCTAGTTCAGGCGAGGGATTGTTTAATAAGAAACCCTGGCAGAAAATTACATGTTTAGATTTCAAAGAAAATATCTTAATGTTAAAAAGGAATCATCAGTTTGATCCTATCCATTTCGTAAAGAATGCCCTTTAAATAATGTTAGTGTCTGCAAGCAACAGTGTTTACTGAGACTGAAATAAGATTTTAAAAAATTGAAATTGAGATAAGAAATCTTGTTACAGCAACACTCGTGACTGCTTTGGGAAATAACGTTAAAAAAAATTCCAGAAATGGTTTTATGAGCTTATTTGTTACTCCATAAAATACCCATAGAATCAGAAGTTCCATGATTGACCATATATAGTGCGTGTAAATATTAATGAGCTCCGGTGTGAGCTGGGGGTCTTACAGACACACACACAGAGCATGATGGAAGCTGAACACAGACAAAAATAACCCAATCAGAGTAATGTTAACCTATTTTGCTCACCAAATCTGTTGTGGATGAAAGATAAATTATAATTAAACTTGAAAAGAGAGAGTGATAGACATGTATCGCATTGTATATATTTATAGCTATATTCAAAGAAAACACAGCCAGGAATTAATATCAACCTCTGCATGAACAGATGACATTTGAGCTGAGTGATTTACATAATTCAGCAGTCTACATCTGTTTGTTGAAACATACGCATCAAATTTCACAATAAACACGATAAATTAACAAAAGATGTAACTAAACATACCTTATGCCTCTTCGGAGTGGAGATGAATAAAAGTGTAATCTGTAAATCTTGAATTTTGTGTCCTGAGGCCAGTTTGAAACATGTCTCATGCTGTTGTTTTGCCTAGTAATGCACAGTAAACAGTTTGGTTCTTGCATTTTCAAAATAAGTCCCACATACATAATAAGAGAAATACACCTAAACTAACCAAAGGAGAAAAATGATCACTGTAGTATCACTTTAAAACATTTGGCTTATCAAACAACGCCTGAGGTGTGCATATTAATGATTTCAGAGCTTTTTTTATGATCTTAGAGCTACAAATGAGTCGTGTTCACTTGATGATGTCAGCTGCTCGTCAGGTCCGGATGAATGACCTAAAGTAGGCATACATGCAAATGCGGAGGGCATGGCCTCATCCAAGGTCTCATCACAGTTTGTTTTGTCCTCTGATTGGCCCATTGTCCTCTGGGGTTTTACACTTGTGAACTATTTGTTGTTGTCGTTCTTAATTAAAATCAAACCATTTTCTTCTGCACTGAAATGGCAGTGCTTCTCTGATGACATCATATTGATGGTTTGGGTGAAATATATTAGCCACACCCCTTCAACCATTAGTTTGTTACATGTGAGAGAAAAGAGGAGAAGCAAATAACATAAACCCTGCCCTTTATGTAATATTCAGTTTCAGTTCTTCATACTGTTATTAATTCAAAGCTATTAGTTACTAGTTCATTAGTTACAGTTATTAGTAACTGTAAGTTATTATAATAACCTTATTTTTTTATGAATTTGACTGTAATGCAATAATGTAACAATAATTATTGTGAAAAGCACCATACAAATACACTTGAACATTGAAATAAAAGTCTCCAGCAACTTGTGTGTCCAGCACTTTCACGCAATTTTGATGTCTTTATTGCAACATAACTGCAAACAAACATCACTAGCATGTTGCCGCTATATATGCGTATTTTTGGGGTTATTGTGTAGCAAAATGCTGGAAAAAAATGCCAAGAGGGTCTGCGCCAATAACCTAGTGGTTAAGTGCGCCGACATATAGCACGATGATGCTCACGGCGACCTGAGTTAGATTCCCGGCTCGAGGTCCTATGTCGATCCTTCCCCTCTCTCTGCTCCTAATGATTTCTTGTCTGTTCTCCACTATCCTATCCTGATAAAAGGTGAAAAAACCCGAAAACATAATCATTAAAAAAGCCAAGATGGCATAAAATTGCACAAGCAGATTAATACATATATTTAATTTTCTTTACACAAAGTTTTTTAATGCTTCCTGTTTTCAGAGCTGAATTGAATCTGCATTCTGTTAGAGTAGATGTGTCCTATAGCAGGTGTGTATGTAGAGGAATACAGGTACGCTGCTGTTGTTTCTCTGGTAGAATATGCGCTGGATTAAACCTGTTGTGACAGGGCAGGATTCGCCGGAGAGGTGTTTTCTCTCTCCTCCATGCCCTTCAGTGACCTTCAGATCACACACTGCACACCATTACAAATATCTGTGCCTCATATGAAGCATACATATGTCTACGCAATCTAACATTTTATCCATTGATATCTAATGCTCTGTAATTATATTTGCGTTTATTATTCTATCATTCCTTCTATCTTACTGTAGTTTTACCTATGGTTCTATTGTTTTACAGTTTTATTATTCCATTGTTTTATGTTAGTCTATCAAAACTTGTCTATCAAAACTGGAAATTGATATGTGTATGTCATCTGAAAATTGAATAAATGAGCTTTCCATTGATTGTCTTGTTAGGATAAGTAGTACAATATTTGGCCGAGATGCAACAACTATTTTATTAAAAAAAATAATAATAATAAATACTGAGAAAATTCCCATTTAAAGTTGTCAAGATTGAGTTCTTAGCAATGCATGTTACTAATAAAAAAGTTTAATAACAAAAATATATTTTTATAAAAAACTTTAATATATTTACTTTAGAAAATGTACACAATTTTGTCAGGAAAGATGATCTTTACCTAAAAACCTACTCTGTAAAACATGGCTGGGTTCCACACAATTCCTTCATGTTCTCCCCCACAATTAGATTGTTAACTTTTTATTGTTTTTACAAATGTAAGTGCATCAAACATGAAGAATTTAAGTTGTCCCCCCCAAAAAACACAATAATTATGTTGATTCAGATCATTTTAATTATAGATGTGTTTTAATTACTCAGAATGCACGTATCTTCACGCATAGTGCTACAATTTGTCAAAGGCCACCTTTTCATTTTAACAAAAACAAAACATTTTAGTGCTTTACACAATATCCACCAGGTGGCGCAGGGAACAACTGCTTTTCCATCAGTGCGAGCGAACGCCCCCCATCCCCTCCCCCCCCCCCCTCCCAAATCAAGTTTCCGAAAGCCTTCCGCAAGTTCTGTCATTATAATAAATAAATATAAGGGAAAAAAACATAGCTACTGGTCAGTTTATGATATTCCATAAAACACCTTATAGGCTAGGGGTCTTTTTTCCTTAAGATTGCCTTATGTTTGCCTTTTAAATTTAAAGGCATTGCATAAAATAATAAAGTTTGTTTGTTTGTTTGTTTGTTTGGCTTCATTAATCCCAAAGGGAAATTCAGATGTCACAGCAGAGATTTCCATACTAAAAATAGATCAAATAAGTTACATTTATATTAAACAATAATAGAATTACATTCATGCTGCACACCTTAGTTTAAAAAACAACGAGTAAACACTTACAATTACAATTCAGCAATAAGTGATTTACAATTTAATAAGTTATATTTCTTTGCTGCGTCCACCTTGATGTTTTAATAATGCATAATAATCTTTACACCACATTAAAGACACAGCAGCCAGTAACTATCAGTTGGCGAGAGTTTTGTCACATTTAAAAGGTGTGTTTGTGCATGAAACGTGCGCGTTTAGATGCATGTATATGTGTGTGAGACAAGGTTATAATAGTTTTGGATTTTTCATTAGTTTTAGTTTTTATTTTGTTTTGACTTTTTCAAATTCAGTTAGTTTGAAATTGCTTAGTTTTAGTTTAGTTTTTATTAGTTTCAGTGTTAGTTTTAGTTTTTTTTTTTGTGAATAAGAATATTTGTTAGGTGCAAGATTCTAAATAATCAGAATAAATATTGTATAATAAAAACTCAACCAAAGATGGGCTAAAAAATTTTGAAACAAGAACATTACCATCTACCACAACCATCTTCAAATTAATACCAAAATGAATACCAAAATAATACCACAACCATCTTCAAGTGAGAGACAAGCAGAGATGGAGTTTTACCAGCTTTCATTTTCCCCTAGGAGTTAAATAGCGGCTCGTGTGATGTATCTTCTTCAGTGTCAGTAAAATGTTGTCCAGCAAACTCACAAGCAGTGAACTGTGCACAATTATCTGCTTTTTAAGTAGTTGGGGCGTTTTAATTTCTCGCCCTCGCCTCCTTCGCCATAGTATTCTACCACGCTATAACTCATAGGAAATAAATGACATCAGTATGTAAGAACCAGTTATGATTATTACTGAACCGATATCGAATTTTCCGCATCTACATCGCAGTGCATCAAAGAAACAATTAATTTTGACACCCCTAGTATATACAGTATAATATAAATAAACTAAAACGTTTTAAGCCATTTTGAACTTTTGTTTTACAAAGGCGTATTTTAAAAAAGATTTTAGACATTTTCTAAAAACAATAAACAACAGAGTTTTATATATTATTTTTATTATTATTATAAATATGATTTATAAAGCATTTGCATACGATGATATTAAGCAAATCGAGCAAACAGCATTGTTTTGGGGTGAGCGAAACCATCAGAAACCATCAAAAATCTTTTCTTTTCTGTCATGCAGTCCTGCACTGCTTTACAAGCGGAGTGGGAAAAACTGCATGTACAGAATGTGTTCTCTGTTTTTATATGACGTGGTAAAATGTAAAAATGAAGATTTGAAATGTAGAGCTTTATTAGAAGGATATTTAATATTTTAAATTGTAATTATTTTGCTTTGGGGAGAATCAGTGGAGATATGTCGTTTTAAAATATTTAGTGTGTACAAGCAGCAAAAATTGATTTTTGAGTGTGATACTCTAATGATGTGCTGGGGATCAGATAAACCGTCTTCACAGCATAAAAAGCATTACATTTATGGGACATCCCCACCATAAATCTGTGTGTGTGTATATGTTGTGCAATTGTCATTCCAGTCAACCCTGTGTTGTTGGTTAAGGTCAAACTTGTGACTGTTAAAGTGCAGATTATAGTTCAGCGGGATCAGGTTACTAACGGCAACACCTTTTCAGCTCTGCAGTATGAAGTCCACACTATGCCTGCCTTTGTCCCCGCAAGTGCTGTCCTTTGCTTAAAGGGACTCTTTCTTGTGAAGAGTTACAACCTGTGATGGATTACGCCCCCAATTCATTAACACTCTGAGAAGCACTTAAACACACACTTAGACTCTGTCTCTCTCGCTCTCTATCTCCAAGTTTCCCTCTCATACACTCAGTTCTCCTTTTGTCTCAGTTTGATCTGTGAAAGCCAAGTCGTCCATAGAGAAAGCCCATCTTTATCTGCCATTATCCTAAAAGAATCCTTTCGCTCCACCTTCCCTCGCTTGCGTGTCGTCTTGATCGCAGAGAATACCTGCTGGCTCATTAGCTCCTTCCTCACGGTGCTGCACATGCATAAAGAGCAGCGATGGCTGACAGCAGAAGCCTTTAGCTCGCTGTCACACACACAAATGCACACACTCTCACACACACTTCCCTTAAGCTTGTGGGCTGCTCTCGTTGGGCTGAAGAATTGAGTCCCACACCTCCATTTGTGGGCAGATCAGAGTACTATTTTTTTTGGTGTGTGCTTTTGCTAGACATCTAAGGGGCGAAACGTTAGCGCTAGCCTGGAGTGTGAGCCAGAGGACTCACCGACTGGTCAGGTCCACTGAGGGAACGGCACAGTAACCCGTGGCCGACCTCGTCTGCTGTTGCACGTAATGCATTTAAACTGTGTTTGAACCCCGCTTTCTGTTTTGGGAGGAGGTGGGAAGGGACGAAGTGGAGGACGGGCTGGAAGGGCTTTGCATGGTGTGTTTGTTTGCGCTCTCTTTTTGGGGGAGTTTATCACCATGGCCTCCAGTCTTTAATGAGAATTAAAGGTCAGAAAGGTCAACGGAGTTATATGGGGTGCTTTCAGACTGGCTCTTTTCAGGGTTCGAAGACAATACGGTGATTGGATGAACAACCGAGCTAGGTTACTTGACTTTAACACACATTATAGCACACTTTCTACTCTGATTGTAGGTTTTTTTCTGTGCTTGATTTGTTCTGTCTACATATTTATCGCATATTAGGGTTGCAAGGTTAAGATTGAAACGGTATGGTGGTGAAGAAGTTGAAGTCCCTTGATATACAATCCCAAATCAGAAAAATTGGGGAGAGTATGGCAAATGCAAATAAAAAAGAGAGTAGTGATTTCCACATTTACTTCCTTGTATTTCAATGCAGACAATATGAACACAAAATATTTAATATTTTGTCTGATCAACTTGATTTCATTTGCAAATAAGTATCCTTCCGTCTTTCAGAC
>NC_079441.1:13843097-13845597 GCF_903798145.1 Danio aesculapii | reverse complement strand
CTTTTTTTATTACACTTCATGACTTCAGGATGAGGGCATGATTTGTGAATAAGAATATATTTTAAATGTCCCTTGAACATTAAGGTGTTTTTTTGTGTGTGTATATGATAATATATACATATATATACATATATACATATATATATATACATATATACTATATATACATATACATATATATATATATATATATATATTATATATATATATATATGTGTACATTATATATATATATATATATATAGATATATATATATATATATATATATATATATATATATATGTAACATACACGTACACGTATACATATTATACATATACATATTATATATATATTATATATATATTATATATATATATATACATTTATTTATATACATACATACCACACATAATTAAAGGCTTAATTAGGCCATTTATTTTATATATATAATTAATATATATATATATAATTATATATATATATAATATATATATATAATATATATATAATTATATATATTATAATATTTAGGAGAGAGACAGGGGGATTTTTTGTGAAACAAGGGTTATTATAGCAAATCAAGGGTAAAACCATTCCTTTAAAGGTCACATATTTTACCCGTTTTTAGGATTAAGATAAGTCTGTTTTCGTGCCTTTAATGCAAATGAGCTAGTTCTCCCCGCCCACCATTCTTACGTGCCTGTCAGAGCCACAGAGATGGCTCCCTATGGTTCTGATATGGTCTCCATCTCCTGCTGCATCAGATAAACAGTACAGTGACAGACATGAGGAAAGCAGATCTCATGTAACATTTGTGAGAAATACTACAGCAAGAACTTTCCCAGTGATTATTTGATGTATTTGTTGTGGGTAGTTAATTTAAGCCTTTCAAGGATGAGTCACACACAATGTTGTTACAATGTTAATGCGCACACATACACACAGCGTCGTTGTCGGTCACACAGTCATGTTGCGGTGGCCCTCAAAATGGGATGGATTTGAATTCTACTTTAACGTTATGAAATAAAAAAAGAGACTTTTTGTCTTCATATCCTCCAATATGACTGTGGACCACTATACCTACACACAGTTCTTTCCAAACAGCTTACAAAAGAGGATTTTCATCATAGGTACCATTTCAAAATACCCTTTCTTGCTAGTTGAAATAATGTTAATGTTTTTAACACGTGTAAAAAAGTGTGTTATAGCTAGTGCCGGGAAATATTTTGGATTAGTTTAGCTTGATGTACCAAAGTACTAAAGCTAAAATATTCAAATTAAATTTACATTATAAAAGTGATAGTTACTTTACTTTTTTAAAAAGTGATTAAACCTAATTAATCACTTTAAAAGCAATAGGTTCACTCACTCAGTCAACTACTCACCTTTTACTTAAATTAATTCAGTATTATTTCAATATTACAAATATATAACAAAATTATGAAAAATATTTCTAAAACTTTATTAAAAATTTAAAGGAAAAGTAGTTCAGTGATGCTAAAATACCACAAATTTTATGCAGCTCTTTCGAGTAAAACCGCAGCTGTTAAGCTCAGAAAAAGCAGAACTCCTGAAAAATGATTAAAACAATTAAACAGGGAATGTCCCTTAATTATATGTTAAACTATCCCTTTAATTTCCAGCATTTTCTGATCAGTAGATCCCATCTCATGTTCTTCAGAATTGCTCCTGAGAAGCTTAAGGTTTTGATCCCACTTGTCTCCTCATCGTAGCCTTGAGGGTTCAGAAGAAAAACATCTGTGGCTCTTAAAGGCTGTGGAAATTAGAGCTTCCCGGTGGCTTTTAAGAGCACGACTTACCTGCAGTTCAACAAACAAAGCAACTTTAGAAGCCCATTGTTTAGTCAGAGATAAACATCAACCTGAGGGGGAAAAGGGCACCTAAATTAAGGCTGCAGGCATGTTTACTTAAGACATGTTTTTGTCAATCCAATCACAGTGGTCAAAACTAAATACAGTGTAATCAGGGTTCTGAATATTTTGATCTTGTTCACATTTGACTATTTCCAGAGTCAAAAAACATACTTTGTCAGCTTGCTTTTGTAGTGTAAGCACTCAATTGCATGCAACAACCATACACACACACACTAAAAAAAAAAACAACCTCCTTCTTAAACATCACAGAATGTATGAATCGCTCCAACAGGTGGGAATCTAATGTCTGAGGTTCAATTCAATTCATCTTTATTTCTATAGTGCTTTTACAATATAGATTGTGTCAAAGTAGCTTAACATAGAAGGTCTAGTAAATTTAAACTGTCAGTCCAGTTTTCAGAGTTGAAGTTCAGTTTAGTTAAGTTCAGTATGGTTTCAATTTCACTGCTGAAAGTCCAAACAAAGAAATGGCCAAAGAAAGCGTTCTTGCAGGAATACCAGAGTTCATCAAGATTCTTTTAATTCATCTTCAATGCCTCCTCCTTCAACTTATCCCAGACATGCTCAATAATGTTTATGTCTGGTGACTGGGCTGGCCAGTCCTGGAGCACCTTGACCTTCT